>NW_024581050.1:291258-301773 GCF_017639235.1 Corvus kubaryi
ATTCCAGCCCAGCCCCTCCCCACCCTCCCAGCCAGCAATTCCTTCCCCATATCCCATCTGTCCCTCACTCCAGCAGGTCAGACCAGAACCCCGCTGAGTTCCCTCCACAGGGAATGATCCCATGAACCACTCAACAGATCCCATGAATTCCCCCACTCAGGGCAAACCGAGTTGGCCACAAAGACTGGGATGGGATTGAGGGAACGGGGATGAAGCCAGCCCTAGATCCAAACTCCCAGGATGTTTCCCATGGCTGTGCCCAGCCCTGGGAAAGCTCTGCTGCTCTCCCTCCCCTCAGCTGACGAGGAGTCTGCATCCGGGCTATTGTAGGAAAACCTCTCTGGGTCAGGTTGGTTTGTTTTTTTTTTTCCCTCCCCTTTCCATGTCTGTTTTGCAAGTGGAATATTTCCAGCCCCACCAGCCGCCTGTGATCATATCAGGCCAGCCCCGAACGAACACTGATTCCTCTGCTGCCGCTTTGATCGCAGCCAAGTGCTTTTCTCTCCTGGGTAAGGAGGTCACGGGGTTAAAAGAGCAAAGTGACAATTCCCAAAGTTCAATCCGATGCCACCAGGGCCAGACGCGCTCGCCAGGCTCCATTAGCACGTAGGACAGGGTGGTTATCACAGGTCACTGACACCGGCCCCGCTCTAATGGCTTTTCCTGTGGCCTTATCAATGCCGTGCACAAAGTGGCTCCCCCCAGCCTTCCCCTATGATCTCAGAGCTCTGTTTACAGCTATCTCCCTGCACCAGGCACCAGGGGGGCAGCCAAGTCAGCAGCCGCTGAGAAATGCCAGGACACGGCCACGGGACAGGCTGCAAAGTGCCTGAGATGGACAAGGAGTTACTCGGGAAGGGAATTTTTTCCACTGTGCGGCCCCCTCCTTCTCCACCCCCCCTCCCAAAAAAAAATAAAAATAATTTTTAAAAAAGAAGTTTTCGAGTTCCCAAGGAAAACTTGACAAGCCCCAGCTCTGAAACAGAAGGGAACCACAGATTTTCCATGGTGGGGTTTGAGTTGCAGCGTGGAATAAAAGGAACAAGTGGTGCCACAAAGAGAAAAAAAAGGATTTGGTTTCGTCTGCAAGGCAGGGCTGGGTGGCTCTCGTTATTGGAGCTGTGGTTCCTCAAGAGCCTCTCTCGTGCCCTGAAAGAAGAGCTTCGGTTCTTGCCCCGTTTGCAAAGCATGAATGTTTCTGGTGGGGATGCTGAGCCCCTCAGAGGGTGGGGAGCGAGCGGCAGCTGAGCCCCCCCGCCCCATCCCCATCCCAAAAAGGCAGGAGAAGGAGGATTCGGGCAGGCAGCACCAGCAGCAGCACGCTGGGAGAGGAATTAAAACGTGAGGAACGATTTCAGTGCAGGGCTGGGAGGAGAACCAGGATCCACGGGATCCCCCAGTTCCAAGGGAATCTGCTCCACGCTGCCATCCAAGGCGGGTATTCCAGGGGCTCACCTTGAGCCCAGGGACCCCCGGGCAGCTCCCGCAGCAAAACCTTGCAATTCCAGCGATAATTCCAAAAGAAAAGCGTGTTTCTCCTCCTGAGGCTGTGCTGGCTCCACACTAAGAGATACAGAACTTGTCCTTCCCTAAAATTCCCAAGGAGAGCTGCTCCGAGTGGATACAGACTACCCACACTGACGAGATATTCCCACGTGGATTGTTTTCAGCAAAATAGGGGGGTTATTGTTAACTGTACCTTTTTTTTTTTTAACCTTTTTAATGCATTTTGTGCATCAAAGCAGCTCGAGGGTTGGGGGAGAAGCAGCACAGATAAAAACGTCAGTGGTAAGATAGGACAAATTTATAGTAAATCCCTGTCAGCTCCCATTTATCTAAATTATCCAGCTCTGGATTCTCCAGAAATCCTTCACCAGCTCCAGTTTTAAGCCTGTTTTTACCTCAGAATCTACTCCCTTTTTCTTTCTGGGTTGTTGCCTTTTTTTTTTTTTTTGGACACTTGTTCTTTCCCCTAAAATGACCCCTTTGTAGCTGGGATCAAAGAGCTGGGAGTGTCAATCCCAGTGTCTTCAGGAACATGTGAAGAACCTCAAAGTAATTGGGAAGCAATTAGCACAAAGCTAAAAAATCCCACCCCGCCGAGGCAGAGCCTAAATGAGCACTAACAGGCACCAGCCCGGGCTCAGGGAGGCGTTTAAGGGACTTAAATCACCCTCAGCTGCCTCGGAGACAACTTTTTGGGAGCACCTTCAGTGCAGCCCACTCTGCCTTGAGTTTTTTTGGCTTTTTTTTTTTTTTTTCATTCCTTTCTGCTTTGGGTTCACTCTTTGCTTTCTGCCTCGCTGCAGCTTACGGGAAACAAGAAACACAAAACTGCTTTTCATTCTCTGTTATGTAAAGTCGAGCCATTCCACGTCTTGGCCTGGAAACCCAAGGCACCCACCAGCTGCTCAGATGCTCCTGCAGATAAACCAGCTGGCCCAGGCCTCACCTTCCCTAATTTATTCTGGATATCGATCAAAGCAGCCCCAGCATTACACAGACTTTGGTCAGAGGCAACATAAAAGATAAACCCATCAATGGCGAAATCGCTGCACTGCAGCGTTCTGGGTTTGTTCTTTAGATCATAATATTGGCATTTTCCACAGCTCCTCTCCCCTGGGATGGGATGGAGCTGATCCCACCAGCCCAGAGCCCCAGCAGGCTACAGGTGAATGTCCTGAGATAGCACTGGGCTGCTGAGCTCAGCCTGGACTGGGCTTAGGGCTCAAGCTCAGCTCAAACCAGGCCAGGCCTCAGCCAGCTGACCCTGAAATCCCCAGGGCCCGGATTTGCTGCTGGTTCCCCCTCTTAAACCTTTCACTGGTTTGGGATGGAGGCACCCTGAAGAAGTTGGGATGTTTTGTCTGACATCTGCAGAGATCCAAACCCTCCCCACGCCCGTCTCTCCCTCAGGACAGCATCAGGCAGCCCCTTCCTCACCAGGAAAGGAACGGGGATGAATAATCCCCTCAAACATCCCAGGAGATCCTCAAATGGCACATCCCTGCTGAACAGAACCTGGGCTGGGCTTGGGGCTCAGGCTCAGCTCAAACCGGGCCAGGCCTTGGCCAGCTGACCCTGAAATCTCCAAGGCCTGGATTTGCTCCCCCTCCTTAAATCGTTCCCAGATTCCCAGACTGGTTTGGGACAGAGGGACCTTAAAGATGATCCCATTCCACCCCAACCTTCCCCTGCCCCAGGCTGCTCCAAGCCCCGTCCAACCCAGCCTGGGACACTTCCACCCGAATCCAACGCTCCTGGCACCCAAAGCCCACCATACCCATGTTTCCAGCTCCTCCCTTGTCCATTTTCCTAGGAAAAGGACAGCCCACTTCTGTCTGATATTGTGAGGATCCCCACTGAGGTGGTTCAGTGGCTCCAACCTGAAGCCAAACCTGGAATTTACCAAACCTCATTCCCTGCAATTCCAAGGGGATTTGCTGCAGGCAGAACCCACGGACAAGGTAAGGACTTGTTAATTCAGGGACATAAACCCAAATCATGGAATGACCTGAGGCGAGCAGGAGTTGCACACATGGATAACCCCAATGAAACAACACAACCCCCACTCCTGGGATGTTCTGTCCCAGATCTGCAGAGATCCAAAGCCTCCCCACGCCCGTCTCTCCCTCAAGGACAGCGTCAGGCAGCCCCTTCCTCACCAGGGAAGGAACGGGGATGAATAATCCCCTCAAACATCCCAGGAGAGGCTGAAACCTGATGAGCACAACCTGGGCTGGGCTTAGGGCTCAGGCTCAGCTCAAACTGGACCAGGCCTTGACCAACTGACCCTGAAATCTCCAAGGCCTGGATTTACTCCCCCTCCTTAAATCGTTCACAGATTCCCAGACTGGTTTGGGATGGAGGCACCCTGAAGAAGTTGGGATGTTTTGTTTGACATCTGCAGAGATCCAAACCCTCCACACGCCCGTCTCTCCCTCAGGACAGCATCAGGCAGCCCCTTCCTCACCAGGAAAGGAACGGGGATGAATAATCCCCTCAAACATCCCAGGAGAGGCTGAAACGGCACAAGGCTGAAGGGCTTAGGGCTCAGGCTCAGCTCAAACCAGGCCAGGCCTGAGCCAGCTGACCCTGAAATTCCCATTTTTGGATTTGCTGCCTGCTCAGACCTTTCACAGAATCCCAGACTGGTTTGGGATGGAGGCACCCTGAAAAGTCGGGGTGTTTTTCCCGTATCTGCAGAGATCCAAAGCCTCCCCACGCCCGTCTCTCCCTCAGGACAGCGTCAGGCAGCCCTTTCCTCACCAGGAAAGGAACGGGGATGAATAATCCTCTCAAACATCCCAGGAGAGGCTGTCCTGCCCCGGAGCCGCCACCATGCCAAGGTCCAGCTCTCAATTAACCCCCGCCTGACCTTCCTTCACTTTCTTTCCCCCTGCTCTGCCCTTCCTGCCAAAGTTCAGCGTTTCCTGGAAAAGTCTCCGTGCCTGTTGGATGTTGTCCTTCGCCTTGGTTGCCGAGGGAAGGATTTGCAGGATTTACAGGTGCCTGGCCCCCTCTGGAAGCCCATGACCGCGGGCTGACCCGCCGGTACAATATGTGAACTCCTGCCCTGCTGATAAGGCTGCCAGATAGGAGCAGGAGTTTGCAAATAATCCTTTGGGAATTTATAAGCAGCGCAGCCATAAAACCGAGGTGACTGGAAGGTCGATTTCACTAAAAATAATAAATATCTCAATGTTTATTCAACGTGGGCCTTTTTAACTGCAGGCCAAGCTCTGAGATAACGCTATTGTAAATGACAAATATGAGGAGTTTTGGGGAACTATTACATTATGATCCTTCCGTCTGACACGGCCGGGGCCGTTCCCTCGATGCTTTGCAGGATCTCTGACATTGTTCAAGGCGAGCTGGGCCTCGAAAGCCAGGTCAGGATTCAGTCCCAGGTCAAGAAAAGGGCAATTTGCTGCTAAGGAGGTTTTTTCTCCCGCTCCTGGCTCCCTAAAACACCTTCCTTAAGCTCTGCTCGGGATTTCGGCTCGTTACAAGTTCTCAATCCCATTTTTAGGGCTTTGGGAGGGAACAGGAGGAATGGGAGCACTGACCGGGCCCAGCTCAGGATGGGGACAGAGGACGCTGAGCTGCTAGCACAGAACCCCTGCACTGGTTCAGCCTCTCCATGGAATCCCTGAGGTTGGAAAAATCCCCTGGGATTGAATCCAAGCATCCCCAGCTCTGCCAGGGCCACCGCTGCCCCATGTCCCCATGTGCCACATCCCACATGGCTTTGAAATCCCTGCAGGGATGGGGACTCCCCCCCTGCTGGAAAACCCTTTCCATGGAGGAATTTTCCCTAATAT
The DNA here is from genome assembly GCF_017639235.1 of Corvus kubaryi. Taxonomy (NCBI): domain Eukaryota; kingdom Metazoa; phylum Chordata; class Aves; order Passeriformes; family Corvidae; genus Corvus; species Corvus kubaryi. The sequence goes on from NW_024581050.1 coordinate 296,583, forward strand.
CCAACCTAAACCTCCTCTGGCCGTCCCATCCCATCCCATCCCATCCCACTCCATCCCATCCCATCCCATCCCTCATCCCCGGTTGCACCCTCCCATCAGGGCGTTGTAGGGACACCACCACCCACCCGCTCCCCTGCACCATTCCCACCTCCAGAAGGAGACAATCCCATCCCAACCCATCCCACGGATCTGGCCATGGATCTGCTGCTTCCCCTGACACATTTCAGAGGAACAATCCCTACTTCAGATTAAAAAGTGAAGCCACAAGACAACAAAAAAATTCCAATGCACAAACAAACATCTTTCTGTTATGACCAGCAAAGCAATTCCACGTCTTGGCCTTGAAATCCAAGGAATCCAACCATTTGGAACGTCCAGAACTGCTCCAGCCGCCAGCAGAAGCTGCTGACCCTCCTCAGAACACCTTTATGGGCAATCACACCATCAAATCCATACCAAATCCATATCAAATCCATATCAAATCCATATCAAATCCATACCAAATCCACATCCTCGTGTCAAACCGAGGCACAGGCGCCCCTCCGATAGGATTCCCAATCCTGTTCCCATGATCCATATTCCTCCCTGAAGTTTCCCCAAATAAAGTGGCACTTTCAGGCACCCCCCCCCCCCCCCAGCCTTTCAGCCCCTCATAATTCCCAATTAACAAACTCCTGCTCTGGCTCCCAGCTCCGCCTCGGAGCAGGAGGGTTTCCTCCAAGACAAACACAGCCACACATTTTGGGGAGGGGAATTTCTCGTTCCAAGAAAATCTCACGGCAACGTGGCCAAATGACCTAATTATGAACAGATGAGGGTTTTATAGGAACACAAAAAGATGTTTTATAGGAACAGGGTTTCTGACAGTTCTTTTCCTTCAGCAAACTCGTGTGGACTGCTGGAGACGCCGGGAATTGGAAAACAATTCCCTCTCAGGGCTGGGAAGGGAGGAAAGCTGGGAACAGAGAGCTCCTTTCATCTCCTGCCTGGGCTTTGGGTTGCCCAACCGCAGGGCAGAGCCCCACAACGGCTCCCGGGCTCCAAAGGCCCTGGAAAAGGGATGCAGGTTCCTTGGAATGGCACAGGCAAGGCCTGGAAGCTGCTGGAAGCATCCCTGAAATCCAGAGCTGGAGCATGAGCTCCAAATGTCCCTAAAAAGGGATGAGACTCCACAGGTTCCATGGATCAGGAGATTCAAGGCTTGGATGCATCCCTGAAATCCAGAGCTGGAGGCTGAGCTCCAAAGGCCCTGGAAAGGAATGAGACTCCACAGGTTCCTTGGAATGGCAGATTCAAGGCCTGGAAGCTGCTGGAAGCATCCCTGAAATCCAGAGCTGGAGCATGAGCTCCAAATGTCCCTAAAAAGGGATGAGACTCCACAGGTTCCATGGATCAGGAGATTCAAGGCTCGGATGCTGCTGGAAACACCCCCAAAATGAAAAGTTGGAGGATGAACTCCAAAGGTTCCTTATCAGCCTCCCTTGTAAACTAATAATGAATATAATTAATTAATTTCAAACAATTCATTAATAATTAAAACTCAGTGCCTGATGTACTCTGAATTGCCAGGAGCCAGCCTACGGAAACAAGAGCTCTCTGGGACAGCTCCAAGGAACCATTTTCAGTCAAAAAATGAACTCCTGGCACAATCTGAGGGAATTTTTCCCTCAGGAACCTCGGAGGGATCCCATTCGGGGATGGCAGCAAAGCTGCTCCCGTCAGGCAGCCTTTGGAGGGCAGTGAAAGTCTCCACAGTGCAGCAAATAATTCCTTCCCGAGAAATTCCTCCCTGAAACTCTTCAATTTCCACAGAATAATGGAATTATTGCATCCAAAGAGGATTTCTTGGAGGAAACAGCACCAAAATCCAACCAATTCTACCCAAACCTCCCCAGTTTCCGCCGAATAATGAAATTCCTGAGTCCAAAGAAACATTCTTGGGGAAAATGGTATCAGAATCCAAACAATTCCTGCCCCAAACTCTCCCATTTCCATGGAATAACGAAATTACTGCATCCAAAGAGGAATTACTGGAGGAAACAGCACCAAAATCCAACCAATTCTACCCAAACCTCCTCCCTTTCCACGGAATCATGGAATTCCTGCGTCCAAAGAGGATTTCTTGGAGGAAAATGCCAACAACTAAGAAATACAAATATATGAAAAATTCAGGATTTGGGACAGCTGGAGAAAATTCCCTTTGCATTTCTGGGCCCCGCATGACGAAATCCCACGGATTTCACCCAAATCCATCCCACCCTGGCTTTTTTTCTCCCTCAGGGATGCACATTCCAGGTGAGCATGGATAAATGATGGAGGAGCAGAGCCACGGAATTCCTCAAAGCAGGAAAATCCCAGAAAAGCCTGGATTTACTCACCAGGACTGAGTAGATGTGGAGGCATCGATAGACCGGGGAGAAATCCACTAAATCCTGGGCCCCAGGCACCTAAAACAGGGAGAAAATCCATAAAAAACGTGGCAAACTCACCAAAATTCCATGGATAAGTAAGGAAAACTGCAAAAAATTTAATTATAGGGAAGCAGGGCTCTAAAATATCCCATGGAGACAAGTGAAATCCTAAAAAAAATCACATTTAATTAAGTTTGTCACTCCAAAAAATCACATTTAGGGGTGTGTAACTCACAAAAATTCCATGGATAAATAAGGATAACTGTGAAAAATGTAAATATGGGTAAGTGGAACTCTAAAATATCCCAGAGACAGTGAAATCCTAAAACAAATCCAATATAAATAAGCGTAAGTCTAAAAAATCCCATTTAGGTGAATGAAACGATAAAAAAAAATCCAATATAAATAAAAGTCACTCTAAAAAAAATCACATCCGGGTGAGTGTAATTCATAAAAATTCCATGGATAAAGAAATAAAAGTGCAAAAAATTTAAATACGGGTAAATGGGACTGTAAAATATCACTTGGAGATAAGTGAAATCCTAAAAACATCACCTTTAAATAAATTTGTCAGTCCAAAAAAATCACATTCAGGGGAGGATAACTCTAAAAAAATCAAATTTAAATAAGTGTCACTGCAAAAAAATCCCATCCAGGTGAGTGCAAGTCATAAAAATTTCATTTATAAATAAATAGAATGGCAAAAAATTTAAATATGGGTAAGGGGGATTCTAAAATATCACATGGAGATAAGCGAAATCCTAAAAAAATCCAATATAAATGAATGCCACCCTAAAAAAATCCCATTTAGGTGAATGAAACTCTAAAAAAATCATATAAATGATATGTGTGTTTATCACAAATTATGTCAAAATATAATTTATCAAAATATCAACAATTCCCTAAATCCCTTCAGAATCCCACTTTTAGGTGAGTGTAGCTCTAAAAAAATTCTGATATTAAACCAGTGTCACTCCAAAAAATCCCATCGAGGTGAGTGTAACTCTAAAAAAACAACAGTGAAGTAAACTCCACTCTAAAAAAAATCACATTTAGGTGAATGGAAGCCTAAAAAATCCAAATACAAATAAGTTTATCACTCCAAAATGTCATTTCTAGGGGAGCTCCAACAGCAGCAGGTTCAGCGGAACAAAGCCAAGATTCCAGGTATGGAAAAAACAATTTAATTCCTGGGATCTGCCCACATATTTCGATTTTTCAGGGCTTCGGGAGCAGGAAAATGTCCTTTCCTGTTGGTCTTGCTCCATTTAAATCCCACCGAACACTCAGGCTCCTTCCAGCCATAGAACCCAAAGGATCCTGGCACAATCCCTGCTGCTCCTTACGCAACAGAAAGGGGGAAAAAAGGCAAAAAACAGGGGGAAAAAACTCAACTTGTTCTTTGGATTGCACGTTCGGTTTGGTTGAAAGCTCCATTTGGGTTTCATTTGCTCCCCCTCAGGAAGAGGCGCCGGCACCTTTCAACGGGGCCGAGGGAAAGGGAATTTGGGCAGGGTGGGATGGAGGGAAGGAGAGATCTGAGGGGCAATTTGCATTCGAGAGGTTTTTGTGTCCTTTGGAGATGTTCCCTTTCAACTGCTTGGCCCGGGCTGAAAGCTCCGGCACCCAAAATCCAGGGAAAAGGGAGTGTTCTGTTGACATGGGGCGGGAAAAGGGGGCAGGGATGAAAGGCCCGATGGACAGGCCTCGGAATGTTTTCATGTTCCCGGGTTTTAATGAGGCTGCGAGGGAGGTGGGATGAAGAAAGGGGAGCTCAGGGAGGATTTGCCAACCCCAAAGTGCCCCGGGCAGGGTCCTCCTCAGCTGGAGACTCCTCGGCAGCGGAGGGAGCCGGCCTGGAAAACTGGGATTTGGGGATAAACTCCTCTCTAACGTGGAAATGGAGGTAAAGGGTCTCCTCCGTGCAAGGAAAATCGGTCCTGGGTGCTGCAGAGGGTCCTGGCTGGAGCTGAAATGAGGGATCCCAGGATCCCAGACTGCTTTGGGATGGCAGGATCCTTAAAGCCCATCCCGATGGTACTGCAGGATGGGATTCCCCACATCCACACCTTCAGCTCCTGCCTCTGGAGCTGTTCTTGGAGCTGCCTGGGATAGTGGAAGTGTCCCTGTCCGTGGCAGGGGTGGAACAGGGGATTTTGGGGGATAAACTCCTCTCTGACCTGGAACTGGAGCTGTTAAAAGATCTCCTCCGTGCAAGGAAAATCAGATGTCAGCACTGCAGAGGTTCCTGGTTGGAGCTGAAATGAGGGATCCCAGAATCCCAGACTGGTTTGGGATGGGAGTGACCCTAAAACCCACCCCGTTCCAGCCCTGCCACGGACAGGGACACTTCCACTATCCCAGGTGGCTCCAAGAACAGCTCCAGAGGCAGGAGCTGAAGGTGTGGATGTGGGGAATCCCATCCTGCAGCACCTGGATCACCTCGAGATCCCCAAAAACTCGTCAGTCCAACCCAGGGGTGCAGGAAGGGGAAGCAGGAGGTTCAGTGGGATCAAGGCAGCAAAGGGAATGAATCACGGGGATGGATTTTAGCCAGCTCACCCCTCTCCCTGGGATTCCCTTCCTCCCTGGCACTGCTCTTCCCAGCGGCTCTTCCAGCCGGGCAGGAGCGGATCACCAGAAAAGAGGAAGGATCCCAAGTGAGGAATGGGGCTGGGATCACCTCTGACCCTTTCCATGTCCACCTTGGGCTGTTCCACACGTCCCACCTGAAGGCTGGGAGAGCTGGGAATGTTCCCCTGGAGAAGGGAAGGAGCCAG
>NW_024581050.1:306773-326875 GCF_017639235.1 Corvus kubaryi
TGGCTCCTTCCCTTCTCCAGGGCAACATTCCCAGCTCTCCCAGCCTGCCTCCAGAGCAGAGGGGCTCCAGCCCTGGAGCATCACTCACTCCACGGTGATGCAGGAATGAAGAGCCCACCCAGAGAGTTCCAGAGCAGCCAGGGGCTCTGGGCTGACCCTACAATTCCATCCCTGTGGAGGAAGTTGTGACCTGACTGAGCTTTGGGTGCACAGCAGCTGTGGAAAGGAGGGAATGGATTTGCAGGGAAAAAGGCGGAACAGCAGCACAGAACCACCCTAAAAACCCCGTGTTTACATTTCAAACCTGTCCTGGATCCTTCCCTGGCTGCTCAGGGGCTGTCACAGTCAGGGTGACAAACACCCCCCAGCCCAGGGACCGGCTGAAAATATCATTTTCCTGACATGAGAGGCTTCAACAGAAGAGAAAAAGCATCCGGGGGGCAGACACAACTTCCCAAAAGGTCCAGGACACGGCTGCATCCCAAGGAATGATGGGCACACCCAAAAGCTCAACCCCTGTGTCCTGTACTGCAGCTCTGCCTCTCCAAGCTGCCTTTCCTGAGGTAGATATCCCAAATCCCAGGTGTCCCAGCCCTGGGATAGGGAGGAAGGAAAACCCAACACCATGCCCAGGTTGTGGTTTGTGGTTCCCAAAACCGACGTCCAGGTCCCAGGAAGCAGCAGCAGACAGGGAAGGAAAGGAGGGAGCACATGAAGGAATTCAAATTCCAAACTCCCGTCCTGACACCATCCTTGGTCCGAAGACAAACGCGGACAAAGGAAAAGGCCAAGGATCTCGTGGACTATGGAGCAACTTTTCCATGAGGGATGGGTGTTCTCCACCAGCACCGAGGTGCTGGGACTGACTGCCATGGGCAGTTCTCAATCCTTGGCCTCTCTGCTGAGTCTGGCAATGGGAATAGGGATAAAAACCCAAAATAACCAGATTTTAAGGCACACCCCACATTCTCCAGCCTCTCCTGCACCTTCAGGACTCCCAGCAGGGCCCCAGGAGCGAGGAGCAAACCCCTTGAGGCACCAGATTCACCCCACACTGCCCAGTGTCACCGGTTTGGCGTTGCACAGTTACCTCTTCCTCCTCGTCCTCATCCTCCACATCCAGGATCCCCGAGTCCTGCTCTGACATGGGGCTGGTGCTCTTCACCTCCAGCTCGGAGCTGGCGCTGAATTCCTTCTTGGATTTCTTCCCCCCGCTAATCCTGGGCTGCTGGGACACGATGTTGTCCAGGTTCCTCTGCTGCTGTGCCTAGGAAAAAGCAGATTTCACCTGGGATTTAATTTGGTTTTCAGGCACGAGGCGCAGCCCCTCGCGAAAGGGGACGAAGGAGGCCGGACGCGCCCCGCGGAATTCCGACACGTCGCCTTTCCCCCACCCCAGATATCCCAAGATCCATTTGCAGAGCAGGCCAGGGATTATGCAACAATCCAAACACGCTCCTGACTCTTTCCGAATCACGATGGCCCGGCCCCCGCGCTGCCACATTGATCCATTTACGGCCCAGCTGCGGCAGCGCTGCCGTGGGCCATGTGGTGACTGTCACAGGCTGCACTCAGGGACCTCCTGAACCGCTGGATTTGTTCCTCCTTTCCAGCCGTGGCAGCACAAAACATTCCACATCTGGACCCCAGAGGTCCCTGAAAGCATTTTTGTGGGAGCCCAGGAGGGTTTAATTGCGCTTTGTTGATGTGCGGAACGAGCTGTAAAAGGTACTCAAGGAACAGGCGCTGGGAGCACCGGGATGGAGGGGTGGGAACACGTGGAGCTGTTCCAGGGATTCTGGGGCTGGCTGGCAGTGGAGGTCGCTGCCTGTGCCCTGCTGTGAAAATTCCCTGGTTTTCCTTTGCTCTGGAGCACAGCAACCGGCAGGAAAAGTGGTTTAGCCCCAATTGTTCAGGAGTCGATCAAACCGAAGGACGAGAAATGGGAACAGCACAGACACAGGGGGGGTCTCCAGGGCCAAATCCCAGCCAAAACCAGGGAAAAAAGGCCAATCGCATGGATGCGGCGGTGCTGGACACGTGGGTTGGTGCGCTGGTGCAACTGGAGAATAAACACTCGGAAAACCTGGAATTTATAGGGATTTAGCCACAGATTTGGAGGATTCCTCCCGTATTTTGCTGTGGCTTTTTCATCTATCAGAAGAAAGGTGTGTGGGAATCATGGAGCCACGGAAGGGACCTTGTGGATCCTCTCCTTCCATGGGCAGGGACACCTTCCACAAGCCCAGGTAGCTCCTGGACAGTCTGGAATTCTGTGATTCCATGAGGTGGCAAAAGGGGACCATCCCCTTCCCCATGGGAATGCGACAGCCTGGATTTAGAAGGCAGCAGGAAAACCATAAATCCTGCTGTAGATCCAGCTGCCAGTGACACCGAGGGAGAATGAAAACATTCGTAATCACTATTACAAATCACTAATTATTTATTACTAATTATTAATTAGCGCTACCTGAGCTGCAGAGAGCACAAAGCTTTATCCATGTGCAAACCTCCCGGATTATTTCAACGCTTGGAAGTTTTAATATCCCCCCCCCAAAAAAAGCAATTTAGGAGCAGCTTTTTACTTTTTCCAGCCTCCAAGTCCCTTTGGAACCCCTCCTTGGGATGCAAAACCCCTCCGGGGACCGAGCACCAGAGTAATTCCTACATCCGAAGAATATGAAAATCCAAGCATGGCATGGACATCCTGTTCCTTGGAAAATCCACCCCCAAGTGCTCCTCACCCCGAGCACACACGGTCAGCTCCGAGTTCATTAAGGAGCACGGTAATCGGGAACAGAATTCCACGTGCAAAGCTGCCCCTGGAGGTGGCGAATGCTCGGATTGGGATGCGCTATCCCACAGCACAACCTTGACCTCTAGTGGTTGGAAAGCAGGAGCAGCCCTGGAGCTCATTTACTCCAAGTGCTCGTCCCAGCCGAGCCAGGGGACTCCCAGCCCATCCCTTTAAAGAGATCTCTTTAGGGATGAATCCCAACAATGGGAATTTTTGCAACAGGGCCCCAAAGGGAAAGGTCTGGGTGGACACTGCCCAGGACAGAGTTTTGCTCCCAACGTCAGGACCCGAAGCCATTGGGGGAAAAAGGGGCGTTTTTGGCAGCGGGAACGTCGGACTTCAGAGGCACCACTCTATAGAAAGGCCTTGCGACATCCCATAAAGGGAATTAGGACTTCAAAAAGGGGCGGGAGCGCTTGGTCCTTCAGAAGAGGACACAACAAAGGGTCGGGGCTCCGTCCCACCCTCAGACCCACCCAGCGCTGCCATGAGTTTCCCAACCGAGGCGTAATGAAGTTATAACCCTGAATCCACTGGAAATTCCCCCAAAAGCAAGCCCAGTGCACTCATTAAACCTTCCAGTTCATGTAATCCTTCTTCTTCTGGAGAGGGAAGAATCAAAGAGTGGGAAAACGCCAAGTTTGGATCAAGCACTGAGCTGGAAACGGACCATTAACCAGGGCGGAGCGGGCCCGGAGCGGCCATGGGAGAGGGAAATCTGGGATAACGAGCTGGAGGATGCTGCTGCCAGCCCCGGACTCCTCTGCCCAGCCCTCAGCGTGAAACACTCGGGATTTCAGGCTGCACGTGGAATTGGTGTCACCAAGGATCCATGGAAGTGCTCTCTGACGATCGCCGGCCTTGGTCCCACCTCTCTTTTCCAAGAGGGATTAATCTTCCTTCAGGCCCAGCTCTGCTGTGGGAGCGCAGCAGGACGTGACCAGGGGTCAATATTGATAAGATCCAAACCAAATATTGATAAGACCTAAAAAATTCCAGTTATTTAGAAATCACGGAAAGCTGGCTCTCCGGCATCGCTCCAGGACAAGGAGTCCCCCACGGAATTCACCCCCCACGCTTTGATTTTGCACTTTCAATGCAAATAAACTGATTTCTCAAGTTTGACCTGGATTAAAGCCCAAGGACTTTCTGGGAAAATCACAGAATCCCGGAATGGGTTGGGTCAGAAGGGACCTTAAAGCTCATCCCATTCCACCCACAGGGACAGCTCCCACTGTCCCAGGCGGATCCAAGCCCCAGTGTCCAGCCTGGCCTTGGGCACTGCCAGGGATCCAGGAGCAGCCCCAGCTGCTCTGGGCACCCTGTGCCAGGGCCTGCCCACCCTCTGGATTAAAAAAAAAGGGAAAAATTGCATGTCCCAACTCCCAGATATCCTAAAAAGCAGCCAGAGGATGTTCTGATGCACAAAAGGTTTCCGGCCCCCCAGGAACAATTTGGACCTTGAGGAATCTTCGCCCTTCAGGATTTTTTGTGGGGGCAGTTCAAAATTAGACAAGATTTTCCAGGGATTTCTACATTAAAGAAAACCCAATGGCCCCACAGTAGATCTGTGGATGTTTGTTCCCTTCCCTTTCTGGGAACACCGGAGCCAAATCCCGGCCTACAACGGGCACATTCCGACCGCAGCGGGAGCGCCCCGAGCCCGGAATGAAGGAGCGATCCTGGAACCAGGCCCTGCGCACGCCAGAAGGAACGGGAATGGCTTTTCCATCTCCAGGAGGGCATTCCCAACCCCCCGCTCCCGGCAGGAAACGATCTGGACTGAGGTGACCCAGAAGTGAGAAATATCGAATTTTCTTCAACTTTGTGAAGCCGCCGAGGTTTCGGTTTCACCTCGAGGGAAAGGCAGAGCTGGGGGGAGACCCAGAGGAAGCAGCCCGGGAGAAATTTGGGATTATCCTAAGGAACTCCCCACTCCCAGCCCCAGGTCATTCCCAGCACTTCCCTGGGCTGGGGGTGCAGTGGAACAACCCTTCCATGGATTTGCTGTGGCACAGGAAGGATTAAACCCGACCTGCAGAGCAGCACTGGGGGATTTGGGGGTTCTGTTCCCCACAGAGGGGCTGCAGGAGCCCGGGGAAGAGGCCCCACATCAAAGGCCGGGTGACACCCGGGGCGCCCTCGGAGGAGCCGGGGCTGCGGGGGGCCCAAAGCCCTCGGGGGATGGCAAATCCAACCCAAAATCCCCTCAGCTTTTGGTGTGGATTCCATGAAAGCGAGGCCAGTTTGGGGTTATCCTGTGAAATTGCCTCTGGTACCCAGGACCATCAATCCTGGCTTGCTCTGCCCCACGGGAACACGAAGGGAGGCAGGACAGCCAAGGCCCGTTCACAGCTGATGTTGTGCTCAGGAGGAAAACACCAAGCGTTGGGTTCGTGGAGGTCAAGTTCCCTCCAAGCACAGCCGCTGCCCTCCTCCACAGCAGCCTGCGAGACCAGGAGCACCCCCAGCACTCCATCAGAGCAGCATTCCCAGTGCCTGACAGGAATTCCCGCTCCAGACTGGCTGGTAGGACAAGCAAAGGCACCTTTCCGCCTCCAGGGCCAGGCCCAGGGCAGGGACCCGTGTTTGGGGACCGAGGTTGTCATCAGGCAGCCCTGGAGACTTTTAGGAGACCTGGGACAGTGGGAGGTGCCCCTGCCCATGGCAGGGGTGGCACTGGATGAGCTTTAAGGTCCCTTCCAACCCAAACTATCCTGGGATTCAAAGTCCTCAACAGGAAGGACTTTCCTCAGCATTCCAGGATCCATCCTGAAAAAACTCCCACAAACCTGGGAACGGCAACTCCACCTTCCCCACCCGTCACAACCCAACTGACCCAACCCAACCAAGCTGGAGTTGAATTTTCCGTAGCTGAATTTTCCATAGTTGAGATTTTCAAAGCAACTCAACCCCTCGAGATCGAGTGACCCCGGCCCCAAACCTGCACCCCAACGCCATGGAGTCATTCCCAGCACCACGGAGTCATTCCCAACGCCATGGAGTCATTCCCAGAGCCATGGAGTCATTCCCAGCACCACGGAGTCATTCCCAACGCCATGGAGTCATTCCCAGCACCACAGAGTCATTCCCAGAGCCATGGAATCATTCCCAGCACCACGGAGTCATTCCCAGAGCCATGGAGTCATTCCCAGAACCATGGAGTCATTCCCAACGCCATGGAGTCATTCCCAATGCCATGGAGTCATTCCCAATCCCATGGGATCGTTCCCAGCACCATGGAGTCATTCCCAGAGCCATGGAATCATTCCCAACACCATGGAGTCATTCCCAATGACACGGAATCATCCCCAATGCCATGGGATCATTCCCAGCACCACAGAGTCATTCCCAATCCCATGGGATCATTCCCAGAGCCACAGAGTCATTCCCAATGCCAGAGTCATTCCCAATGCCATGGGATCATTCCCAGCACCACAGAGTCATTCCCAATGCCATGGGATCATTCCCAGAGCCACGGAGTCATTCCCAATGCCACGGAATAACTCCCAGCACCATGGAGTCATTCCCAATGCCAGAGTCACTCCCAATGCCATGGGCTCATTCCCAATGCCAGAGTCATTCCCAGTGCCATGGGATCATTCTCAGAGCCACAGAGTCATTCCCAATGCCACGGGATGATTCCCAATGCCATGGGCTCATTCCCAGCACCACGGAGTCATTCCCAATGACACGGAATCATTCCCAATGCCATGGGATCATTCCCAGCACCACAGAGTCATTCCCAATGCCAGAGTCATTCCCAAGGCCATGGGCTCATTCCCAGAGCAGGCCAGGGGCTCCCCCAGGCTCAGCCTCAGAGCCCCCCTAAGGACAGTTGTTTCCCCACCTCCAGGAGCAACGAGCTCCTTTAAAACCCCAGTATTTTTATTTTTGTAACTTCACCCTGTTTTCTGCTCCCGTTTGCAGACGCTCCAGTCTCACCTCCCCTCACCTCCACCCACCAATATTTACTCGTGAGCAGAACCTAATTAGGTTTATCCTGATGAGACACGAGATAAGGCCCGGGGAGAAGGGGCTGATGATTTAAAGGGAGTGAAGTTGGCTGTGGTTGGCTTTGGTGGTTTTGATTAGTTCCTGCTGTGATGGTTTTACAGACCTCTCTAATGGGCTGAGACACCGAATTTTCAAATATCATTTCCCGATTCCCCCAGGAATGGGATACATATTCCTTAAACAATCTCAGGGAAGAAAAGAGGCGGGGGGGAAAAAAAAACAAAATAAAATAAAGCAGCAAAGCAGACTGGCTACGGGGGGAGGAGAAAAAGAATGTTAATAAAAAATGACAGTAGGGCTGGAGCCCTGCCAAAGAGCCATTCCAGAGTTATAAAATCCCCCTCGGATCAGATAAAAGCAGGGATTATTATTGTAAGGTGTAAACTCAACACACGGCCACGGCTCCTGCTTTGAGTTTGCCCACGGAGCCGGCGCTGTGGGGACGAGGAGGGGCTCGGCCTCTCCCGTTCCCGTTGCTAACTCGTTATCAGAGCAGACAATTTGTTGGAGGTTTGGCTGACAAAGTTCTCCCTCGGCTCAGGAAACGAGGCCCAACAATGGGAGGGGTTTTTTTTTTAACTCCATTCCAGGTCATTAAGTAAAAGCGGTTTGGAAGTGCAGCACTGAACGGGTTTGTTCTCCCCCAGCGCCCTGCACAGACTCGGCCTCGACCCCCCCACTCCTCATCCCCTAAAATGTCTCTTCCACCTCGGCCCATCCAGTGCTAAAATCCACCTCGTGAGCTGAAATCCCTGAATATCAATTTTCCTCAAATCCAAGTATTTGGCATTGAGTGATGAGGAAAATGCAATTCCCCCTTTGCTCTGCTCTCACCCCATGATTTATCCTCATGCCCTGCTCCTGCTCCTTCTCCCAACCCACGGGATGAGCTCAGCCACATTTACATCCTCGCAGTTCATTCAGGAACTGGGTTAATTCAGCTTTTTATACCAAACCCATTAAACCTCAGCTGGTTTTGGGGCTGGGCCGCTCAGCCCAGCACTTGGAGAAGGGAACGATCCCGACTCTCCCTTCCAAGGATCCGTAAGGAGAAGTTTATCACACGAGGATTGATAAAAAGCCTTGGGCAACCACAGCCCTCGGGTCAGCTGCACAAAAAAAGCCACTTTTTAAGAAGCCCTTTATGGACAAAGTGTTGATTTACACTTCTGCGGGATCCAGATCTGTGGGCAGCTTCAAAGGGAGCTCAGTTGTGCGATTACAAAGTTTATTTATCACATTTACACGCGGCGGAGGAGCCGAGAATGAGCTCAGGGGACCGAAAGCAGCAGCAGCAGCGGGAGGAGGAGGAGGACAAGGAGAAGGAAGAGGAGGAGGAGGAGGAGGGATGTTCCACAGGGAATTTCAAACACATGAAAGGCCTTGGCCTGACAACCCTGCAGCTCGGGGCTCTGCTCCATCAGCCCAAGCTCTCGGCGAGATAAATGGTTTACAACCAAGCAACTGCATGGAGATTCTTTGATTCGCTTCTCCCAAGGATTTAAAATTCCTTTTCCAGCTGGGAGCACCCCTGGGTGAAATCCCCCACGCTGGGAGCTGCCCTGACGCCGGGCTGGTTTAACTCCGCCTGTCCGCACAGCGCCGGAGAGGCTCCCCTGGCCCGGTGAGACACAATGGTGACTCAAAGCTCCCGTGTGGGAACTCCCACACGCTGCTTCCACCTCTCCTCACTCGGAACTGGGACCCAGCCGAAGCCCTGAGTAAGAGAGGGAGCAGCAGAGGAATCCCAACCAAAGCTGGGCACAGGCGAGAGGGTCCCAGGCTCACCCAGCCCGGCCCGGGATGACTCAGGAGCACCCAAGCGTGCAGGGCCCGGCTTCGGGAGCTCTCCCGGGGAATTGGGATTGTTTTCCAAGCCAGGCCTTGTTCCAACACGCTCCCTGACAAGCAAGGCATGACACGGGCAACAGGGATTGGGTTGGTTCGGTTTTTTTTCCAGTGAAACTGTTAAAAAGGAGAAATCCTTTGTTTCCTCAGGAAAAAAAACCAGAAGGAAAGAGGAGAGGAGAGGAGAGGAGAGGAGAGGAGAGGAGAGGAGAGGAGAGGAGAGGACTAAAGGGACAGATTCAGGCTTTGATTTAAGGACACTATCAGAGAATCAGAATTACAAAACTGGGCAGTTCATGGAATCACAGAGAGGTTTGGGTTGGAAAAGCTCATCCCATTCCAGCCCTTCCACAGGCAGGGACACCCTCCACTACCCCAGGCTGGTCCGAGCCTCTCCCTGCCCTCCCTTGGGCTCCCCGAGTGCAGCTCTGGGGCCTGGAGCGAGCCCGGAGCACCAGGAAAGCTCCTCCTCAACCCCAAGGCCCTCGGCGAGATTCCAGCTCCCAGGATCTCTCCCAGCACAGGAATATTCCCAGCTCCAGCAGCCCTTGCCTCTCCTCAAACCCTCCTGGGGACTCTCCAGGTGCTGTCCCCACCTCTGTCCTCACCCAGGGAAGGTGGGACCCTCCCCCCTCTGCATATTCAGGTAAAAGCAGCCATGGATTGGATCTCACTGAAGGGGGAAGGTGTGAGGGACTGGGCGGCTTTCCGGGGTTTGATGCAGGGGGAATTCTGGAAAAACAACCGGGGTGTGCTCAGGATTGCAGCTTCAGCTCGGAACTGGCCCTGCTCTGACACCACACAGGGCCCTCACTCCAGCCACGAGCTTTGAACAGCCGGACTCCAACACTTCCCAAAGGTTTTGCTCCCATTTTCCCTTTCCAGCAGCCCCTGGCAGCTGCTGGTTTCCTAAGGAACAGCCTGCCTGTTATCCCTGTTTTCCAGGAGCTGCAGCAGGAGCTGCTCCCTCAGCCAGCAGGGCAGACAGGGATTATTGCTCAGGGATGCTCCACTGCTTTTCCTCGGCCGTGCTGAGCCTCACAGAGCTACCCAGGGAGTTACCCCTGGCCTGGCCTTGGATGGAATCCTTGGATCCCATTGCCTGTGGGAGCTCCCAACGTGCTGTTCCACAGCCGTCCCTGGGCTCCTCAGGCACTTGGAGATAAGGCTCCTTTCAGGATCCTGCTTTTGTTTCCATTTACCAGCCTGGGCTGGGATTTTGAAGAATTCCGAGGGACTGGCCATGGCCAGAGCAGCTCCCTGAGATGGTCCCGATTCTCCCAGAGCACACAGGGACTCAGCAAATCCCAGGATGAAGCCCAGTGTGGTTAATCCTGGACAAAACAGGATTCTGGCTTTTCCACAGGACAGCCTGCAAGTGTTTGTAAGGAGATCTGGGAAGAGCTGCAGAGATCCTTTGGATCTAACTCACATCCCAAACCTCCAGCCGGAATATCCTCAACCATTGCCGCAGTGATCTGGGATAACAGGATCCTAACGGGACATGTTCCATGGCTGGAGATCTGGGAACACCTCCAGTAACTGAGGGAGAGAGGTGGGATTGGGAATGTTCATCACACCTGGGAAGAACCTGCTGGACTAATTCCTGAATTCCCTTTTATCCAGTTTGCCATGGCAGAGGAATGTTTTTCCATGGATTGGCCACGGGTGCTCCCCTGAAGTGCCGTGGGCTTCGGAGCCATGGACCAAAGTTAAATCCTCATGGAATGGTTTGGGTGGGAAGGGACCTGAAAGATCACCCAGTGCCATCCCATTCATGGGCACGGACATCTCCCACCATCCCAGGTGGATCCAAGCCCCAGTGTCCAGCCTGGCCTTGGACATTCCCAGGGATCCACGGGCAGCCCCAGCTGCTCTGGCAATTCCAGCCCAGCCCCTCGCCACCCTCCCAGCCAGCAATTCCTTCCCAACATCCCAGCCCAAGCTCCCCTTTCCCACTGGGAAGCCATTCCCTGCCTCCTGGCCCTCCAGGCCTTGGCCCCAGTCCCTCTGCAGCTCTCCTGGAGCCCCTTTAGGCCCTGCAAGGGGCTCGCAGCTCTCCCTGCCTCCTTCCCTTCTCCAGGGGAACATTCCCAGCTCTCCCAGCCTGATCCAGAGCAGAGGGGCTCCAGGCCTGGAGCAGCTCCGGGGCCTCCTCTGGGCTCTCTCCAGCAGCTCCACGTCCTTCTGCTGTTGGCCCCAGGGCTGGGGCAGCTCTGCAGGTGGGCTCTCACCTGAGGGGCCTAGGGACAGAATTCCCACCTTTCCTGCTGCCCACGCTGGGATCAGCCCAGGGCATGGGGAGTTCTGGGCTGGGCTATTCCAGCCTCATCCACAACATCCCAAACCCCTCTCCCAGGGCTGCTCTCCATCCTTTCTCCTCCCAGCCTGGATTTGTTGCCCTGACCCCGGTGCGGGACCTTGCACTTGGCCTTGTCCCTCATGACCAGCCCAGTCCCGCCAGGTGTAGCAGTTCTGGGTTTAGTTTCCCTTTTCTTGCTGCCTTCAGTTGTACAAATTCCTTAATCCCATGTTTTTGTCAGCTTTCTGCTTTCTTTGCTTCCACTCTTGAGGAATTTTCCTTGCCTGTCTGCTCTCTGTCTTCTCTGCTTTGCTGCTGCTGCTTCTTCTTTTATTAATGTTTGTTCCCTTCATTCCCTAAAGGATTGCAGATACAATCACTGGAAAATAATTGCCAGGATATTCTTCAGTCTCCTGCTCTCTCCAGATGTTCAGGTACTTTGCACTGGTCACTAATTCCCTCTCCTGGAGAATAACCTGGACCTAATTCCCAGTCCACCTTTGGCTTTCTTTGGCCTCCTGGGGTTGATTTTGTGGCACTAAACTGCAAATCTGCGTTCCCTGGCTGAGGACTTACAGCTCACTAACCTTTGCTGTGGTTAGAAATCGACTTCCTAATGGAAAATACTCCCAGTTTTCCAGTCTGGGCATCTGCTGGGCTATGAAACCAGAGAGGATTTTCACGCAGCTTCTGGAATCTGGATGTCAGAACCGAGTCCAGTCTTTCAGGAGGAGTCCCAGCACCGTTTCTGTGGTTGTACACCTGACCTGTACAATCTGCTGACCCAAAATGTGCTTTGCTGGCCCACCTGCCACTGGATTGCAATCTGAGGGGATGTGATTTCCATGGCTGTGATTCCATGACCTCCCTCAGCTGTTCACAAAGTTGAGATTTTTTTCAAGTTCTTCAGGGAAAAAAAAAGTCATGGAATCCCAGACTGGTTTGGTTTGGAAGGGACCTTAAATCCCATCCTACTCCACCGCCTGCCACGGGCAGGGACACCTCCCACTCTCCCAGGTTGCTCCATCCAACCTGGCCTTGGACACTACCAAAAATTCCCCTTTTAGAGAACGCATCCCTTGGATTGTTTGAATGTTCCCAAAAAAAGAAATCAGGGATAGACTTAACCAGCCAATGATTTCTCCGTGCATCTCTTGCTTCCCATATCAGCCCCTGCACATCCTAACACCAGATTTCCCTTTGGCAGCCCCAGCTTTTCCCTTTATTCCCTTTGTCGTGTCCCCTTTTTCTTTTCCCCTCTTTTTTTATGGCCTCTTTAACTCCCATCTGCGCCAGGTTTGCCTTTCAACCAGCGTGGCCGCCCCGCTCAGTTGTGGGATTGCGGCTTCTGGAGCATCTCGTTAAAATGTTCTTAAACAATTTTCAATTAGGCTTCATATTTTTCTGATTACGTTCTTTCTCCCCACTGATTTGCCTCTTAATTATTTTCAGCTTGATGGAACCGGTCCTCTTGGAGCTGTGTGTACGTTGTGTGTGTGTGTGGACTATTGGTGCTGCTGGTTTATTCCTAATTTTTACCTATTTTGTGTGCCCTGAGCAATTGCCATCAAGTCACGGCTCTTTGAGTTGTCCAAAAAGTGGGAGAAAAAGTCCCCTCTGGTTGGAAAAGGGAGTTTTTCCAAGTGGGTGCTGGCCCAGGGGGTGCTGATTTAGGGGTTTGTGGCATTTAGGGGATGGTGGTTCTGGGATGAAGGGGTGTCGTCTCCAACCCTTTGATGTCTGGACAACCCCAGCTCCTGCTGAACTCAGTGTGGTTTGTTTGATCATATAATTATGGGATGGTCTGGTGGGAAGGGACCTGAAAGCTCATCCCATTCCACCCCATCCATGGCAGGGACAGCTCCCACTGTCCCAGGTGGATCCAAGCCCCAGTGTCCAGCCTGGCCTTGGGCACTGCCAGGGATCCAGGGGCAGCCCCAGCTGCTCTGGGAATCTGTGCCAGGGCCTCCCCACCCTCCCAGGGAAGGATTTCCCCTTAATATCCCATCTAAGACAATCACAGAATCCCGGGATCATCGAGGTTGGAAAAGCCCTCCCAGACCATCAAATCCAAGCTGTGCCCGATGCCCACCTTGGCACTGAGTGCCACCTCCAGGCCTCCCCTGGGCACCTCCAGGGATGGGCACTCCAAACCTCCCTGGGCACTTCCAAGGCCTGAGCACCCTTCCAGTGAAGAAATTTACTTCATGGTTTGATTTCCTGTGGGTGAACTGGAGAAGGGGAGGAAAGGCCACGTTCCTGTGGAAGGTGAAGGCAGCATCACTTCAGGCTGGGCCAGGGCCTGCCAGGGTCACCCGGGACCTTTCCTGTGACCTCACAGAGCCAGGAAAGCCAACTGGGGTGGCTTTGTGGTGGAACGAGCAGGGAAGGGCCGTATGGGAGAACCCCCCACGGGAGAAAGACCTGGATCTTTATCCCACTGGGAGAAGGACCTCAATATCCATCGCGGCCCCAGTGAGGCGCCCAGCACCGGGCCACCATCTCTGCCTGGGACTGTGCTCTCCAGAGAGCTCCTGGCCGAGTTCTGCAGAGAACTCCTGGCCTTGGGGCTGCGCTGGGATGCTCCGAGGGGCGGGGTGATGCCACGTTACCCCCGGGATGACCTTTCCCTGGAGCGGGATGGAACCGATCAGCGCCGATGTCGCTGCTCAGCAGTGGGGCTGCAGCTGCAGCTGCTTAGTGACCCCTTCACACAATGTGCTGGTTGGGGTCATCTGGTTCCAGTTTCACCAGAAACAGAAGGAAATGTTGAGAACATACTTCCCTACATCCAGTTTCACTTGTTGTGGATACTTGGAATACTTTGGAACCCACATCTTTGGGGTTTCCAGGAGGGGTTTTGGCCGGCGAGCCCCGGCGACCATTTGAGATTTAGGTTTTTTTGATTCCAGAAGTGCCCCGGAGGTTGCATTGTAGGGCCTTTCCTTATGCAAAACATAAAAGTGCTGCTTTTTTTCAAATTATAACCATATTTTTCATTAAAATCAGTTGGAGTCCCAATAAACAATCGACTCCAAAAAATTTTCCAAATGTTCGCTGCAGCGCCGTTTCTATTTTTAATTATTTTTTACAAAACTGGGGTTTTTTTCTTAAAAAAAAACAACCCCAAAACAACCCGGCTTGGCTTAGAATTTAAAGAAGCCATCTATAAATCATGAAAAATGCACATATATAGCTCCTTATTGCAATATAATTAAAACCTAGTGCACACTGAGTGTCAGAATCCCTCTGTCGCCGTGTCCGATGGCTTCTCCCATTCGCCTTATCGTGGGAACTCCTCCTTTCTGCTCCCAACGTTTCCCAAAGCCTCTCCCAGCGTGTTTGTACATTTGTTTTATATAAATTGAGTGCTCTGATCCTATAGAGAGGGATGTGAGAAACTCTTCAAAGTGGGAGCTGCAGAAATCCCTTTTTTCCACCCCCGTCACTCTTTGTATTGCCGTTTTTAGAGTTTATTTGGAATTTCGTTGTTTTATTCCTACCTGGTGCAATCTTTATTTGCTGTCCTTAAAAACCCAACCCACAACTAAGAGCAAAACCCCCGAGTTCTGTGTCAAAAGCTGTCTTTTTTGGTTTATTCACAGCAAGTAAAGGTGCCTTGGTTAAATATTTAGGGTTAAAGTTTTTTATTGCGAGCTGGAGGTTGAGGAATATTTCAGGATATTCCTGCAGTACAGCCAAGTGTCTGGTGAAAATCCTGCTTTCTGGAAAGAACCAGGTGCTGGGACAAACCTATGGTGATGGGGAGCCTGTCCCTGAGAGGAGAAAATGGGGAGGTTATTATCCATTTATCCATTTTTGTTCTGCTTTCATGTTTTCCGAGGATCACTGCTGTGTCTGCTCAGCTGGGGATGAGCCGGGGAATGAGTTTGATCGATCTAACCCCGGGCAGGTGGGATGGGAGGTGAAGTGTCCGGGTTTTGGCTTCAAAGTGAAAAAAAACAGGTTTAGGTGGGATGTTGGGAAGGGATTCCTGGCTGGGAGGGTGGGGAGGGGCTGGGCTGGAATTGCCAGAGCAGCTGGGGCTGCCCCTGGATCCCTGGGAATGCCCAAGGCCAGGTTGGACACTGGGGCTTGGATCCACCTGGGATGGTGGGAGGTGTCCCTGCCCATGGATGGGGTGGCACTGGGTGATCTTTTGGTCCCTTCCCACCAAACCATTCCATGACTCCCCGTAGATGTTGACTGGGAGGATTTCCTTGATCCCAGAACCTGAGCCTGTGGAGTTGGGAATTTTTCCTGCCTGGAGCTTCCCAGAGCCCTTGGCCAGGAGCAGCCGCTGCTGCTGTGGGGGCAGAGCTTCGTCCCCCACGAGTCCCAGGCGGTTCGGATCGTGCCCTCAGCCAGCCCAGCCCTTCCAGCACTCCTGGGGGTTGCCCTGGCCGAGCAGAGCGTGCCCCAGCCGAGGAGTTCCTGGAGCTGGTGCCCGGCACTGGAGTCCCAGTGACATCCTTGCCATGGAAGTCGCTCCGGCGCTTCCGAAGGCAGGGCGAGGGCAGCAAGGGAAGCCGCTGGAGTCGTTTCCACGCGCTCACAGCTTGTTCTGCTTCCAGGTGACACTGAACTGTGCCACAAATCAAATCCCTCCCGATGGGAGAGAGTTTTCTGAAAGTCCTTGCAAGGAGTTTCAAAGACAAACCCAGACTTTTCCTGGAGTTTCAATGCTTCCAGATAGTTGTTTATTAAGTCTTATCAGAGGAACAGAGCCACCAGCGTGACCCAGGTACAGCATAGAGCACAGAAAGCAGGAGTGAGGCCTCTCTATCAAGATTTACACAGCCTTTTAAAGATATTTTAACCAGTAGTTACTAAAAACATACATTATTTTCACTTTCCTACCAATTCTTCAGTAACACAGCCAGGAACTGCAGAATTTTCTATCCAATCATTCCAAACTACTTTTACTGCAGAACATGGAGTAGAAGAAGAAGGAGTAGAAGGTTTAGAGAACAACAACAATCCTCCATTTTGATGTTTTTTACTCTTACCTATTTACTACAAAGAGAAGCCCAAAACCTCTAAATATTTCACCCTGTGACAATCTTACATAGCAGTCTATCACCTAATTCACACCACTGCATTTTCTAGTTCTTGTCTGATCGTTGGTAATTTTTTCCAAGGTTGGAGGTAAAACCAGTGCTGTTCAGGGGGGTAAGAACCCTTAAAAACAGGCAGAGAAATCCTCTTAGCACTCTGGGCTCCTACACCAGTGACCGATCCCAGCTGTTGATGGGATAAATCCACAGAAGGATTCGGCTCCTCAGCTGCTCCAGGGGAGTTCTGGTGTGGGACTGCTGTGAAAGCCATTGGAAAGGTCTGTTTTCCATGGATGTGCAGTTAAGGGTGGGAAGTTCCTGCTGGATGCTAACAAGGCTTCATTTGTCCCGAGGGACAGGGATGGCAAAGTGGGGGTCTTGTGCTGGGCCCACAGCTGGACATGACCTGTTTCAAAGGAGAGCAGAGACTTGTGTTTAATCCGCTTTAATCCGCTCCTGAAGTGTCTAATTATCAACAAATACTAACTATGACTCATGAGTCCATTTTGGTTCTGCAGCGACCCAGACCCCCTCTGTGCCAGGAGGTTTTTGGGATTGGTACTAGACCCTCTGCAGAACCTCTCATCCTTCCGAATTCCCTGCAGGTCTGTCGGAATTTCTCCGGTGTTCCTGGAGTCTCCCCCTCTCCTGGACCCGGGGGTGTTTGGAGTCGAGGTGCCACCTGTAGCCGTGGCTTTAGACAGGCTGGGCTGCCCAGGGCTGGCAGTGGGTGGGAGGAATTTTGCCTCTCTGTTGAAAAGACAATCGTTCCTCGTGGTGATCCCAGCGCTCGGCGTTATCTTCCCGCGGCTCCGTAAATCCTGGGAGTCTGACAGGACCTCCCACAAGGATGGCAGCAGCTCCAGAGCCGCGGCAGTGCCGTTGCTGGTGGCTCCCTCAGAAGATGAATGGCTTTCTGAAGTTTGCCTGAGCAACAGTTCAGTGACTTCTTAGGCTCCGAAGTGCCTGAACTCGGTTCCCTTTCCTTTCATTGTTTCCCTCTGGAGGTCCCCCTTTGCAGTGGGCAGATCTTGCCAAAGCCGGGATGGAATCTCTGCCGAAAGCCCCCCAGAAGAGCAAAGCCCCGCTTTGCTGAACTGGGAGGAACCTGGGATGACTCTTCTGGTGAGATTGGGATCTCTTTCAGCACATCCTCACTCCTTGTGCCGAGTCCTTAATCGTGCCTGGCTGGGGAGCCTGAGGAATTTGGTAGGAACATCGTGGATGCTCCGAGTCCTTTCACATTTTTACTGTTGACTTCTGTAGGGAACGAGCATCCATCAAGAGGACGAGGATTTGTCATTGTTCCCCGAAAAAGGGCAGTGGCATTGTTAAAGCCCAATGGGAACCCTTTGGAACGAGGAGCCTCCAGGGAGAAATGCAAATTTATATTGACTTTTAAGACAGACATTGCCCAGAAGTCCCTTTTAAATCAGAAGATGGAAAGATTGTTTTATCTTTGGTAACTCTTTCCAGAGGACCCACAAAGCCGAGGCCATGAGCCACAGCTTTTGGGGTGAGGAGCGGCAGTCACTTGTTTTCCGGGATGCCGTGGTGGGGCTGGGAGTTGATCCCAAGGCGTGGGCACGGGGCCCCTTTGGTCGGTAGGATTGGCCACTTGGAGTGGCAGTTGCCACCTTTTCTGGAGGGAAGAAGGGATGAAAGGAGTTTTATGTGGCTGTTGAGGAGGTTTATTGATCCCAGAGACGGTGGCTGCAGGATTGTGGGAAACCAGGCTCCCTTTATGGCAGGAATAAATAGTGGGGGATTGCTTCATTGGTCAGCCCATGAAGGGCTGGCTTGGGGCATGGGAATGGTTTTGGTCATGGATCAGATCAAATCCCCCCTGCTGGGCCCCTTCTCCTGCTCCCAGATCTGTTCTCAATACAGACCACAGGGGTTGTTTACCAGTGTCTGTCGTGCCTTGCGTTCAGCTGCCCCGTGGGGTCCCAGAGTCCCATCAGACTCCGTCCCTGCTCGCCCCCAGGCAGGCAAACTCCGCTTCTGAAACCTCCCCGTCAGAGAGGGGAAGCAGGGACTGCTGTGTCCTCGTAAACAGGGGCAGATCTTATGGCAGGGCCTGTTGTGGTGGGACAGGGGCTGAGGGCTCGATTGAAATGAGACATAAAGAGTAAATTTCTCCAAATGAGGGTGGTAAAACCCTGGCGTGGCTGCCCAGAGAGGTGGGGGATGCCCCATCCCTGGGAATATTCCAGGCCAGGTTGGACAGGGCGTGATTTAGTGGAAGATGGCCCTGCCCGTGGCAGGGGTTGGACTAAAGGACCTTTGTAGGTCCTGCCCAGCCCAGCCCAGCCTGGGATTCTATGAAATGAGGAATTTTTCCAAATACTCTCCAACCCTTCTTCTCCAGAGCATGCTATTCCAACATCTGCCTGGACCTTCTGGCCATGTTTAATTAGAGGTCCTGAATTCCTGGGATAACGATGCTGTTTGGCCGTTCCTCCTGGAGCTGCTGTGTGTGGGATGTGGATGCATCCCACCTCTCCTTCCTCTGGAATTCACCCACTTGTTGAGATATTTCTTTTACTCAGCATTTAGGTCTTTCCCAATTTTTATTCACCTCTCAGTCCAAAATTCCCTTGTCTCCAGGGATTCTGTCACATCCTCAGCGTGGCCTTTCCGTCCCTCCCGATGGAGGCCCTGATCTTTCCTCTCCTTCCAGTGCTTCCCCTGGTGGCCTCTTTGTCTTCCTGAGCTCCAGCTCCCATTCCTGGCTGGCCCCACACCCTTCCAGGCCCTGCTGGTGGCCGATGTGTGGATTCACTTTTGCACCGCTCCACATTCCCACTTTTCCCCCTCTCCAGGTCTCTCCGTTCCCTCAGGCCAGGCCTAAGCTCAGGAGTTGCTCTTTAAGCCGGGCTGTTGTTGATGCCCTCAGGAGAATTCATTGATCCCTTCCCACAGCAGCCCCTCCCGAGCACGAGGACCCTCAGTTTTCCTTCTGTTTCTCGTTTCCCACTCTGGAATTCGAATTTCCTCCCCCAGTGAGGAGAGCAGCTGACTTCCGCTCGCTGTGGTGCCGCATCCCAGGGTGGTTTTTAAACCTGGCTCCAGGCTGGGCAGGGCAGGAGCTGCCAAGGGGCAGAAATCCTGCCTGGTGTCCCAAGGGATGCTTGGAAGAAGGTTTAGGAACAGCCTTCCGTGTCCCTTGGGAGTGGTGAGGGGACAGTGTCCTTCCACAGGCCCCTCTTCCTCTTGGGAATCATCTTCATCTTCTTGGGAATCTTCTTCTTCTTCCTTGGAATCTTCTGCTTCTTCCTTGAAACCTTCTTTGGAATATTCTTCCTCTTCCTTGGAATCTTTTCTTCTCCTTTGGAATCGTCTTTTTCTTGTTTGAAATCTTCTGTTTTGGAATCTTCTCCTTTTTCTTCTGCTGCTTCTGTTTCTTAGGAGTTTTCTTCTTTCTGATCATCTGACTTTTCCAGCTGCACACGAATTGTCCTATGGTTTTTTCCAGGACGGGGAGTTGCAGGAGTTTTTTGGTGGGGTCTGTGTAGGATGTTGCTCCTGTCCCTCTCTGGTGTTGCTCCTCTTGGCTCACAAAAATAACGTTTGGGGATCCTCCTGCAGTGAGGGTGAGCTGCAAACCTCTCCTTAGAAAGGGCAGCTATCCACAAAATCCCCTGGGTGAAATCCTGTTTCCAAGAAGTGATTGCCTCAAGCACCAGGAAGAACCACTGGGAAGAAGAGTTTTCTTTCGTGTCTTTTGGGTGAAGGTTTTTTTGTTAAGGTTTTGAGGAAGCTCCTCTTCCCCTGACATGAAACTCTTGGGAACAGACTGGGGGGTTCCTAAAACTGGGGAAGGGATTCATGGGAATGGTAGGTATGGAATGGTAGGAGGAATTTATTGTCAGGGCTAAAGATACGAGAGAGGGAGGGAAAACCCTGGGCTGTGGAGTGCTGAGGGGAATTCTTTTAGTCTTGGGAAAAATATGGGATCCATTTAGAGGAGAAGGGACTTGTTTCTTCTCTCCCTCCCAGCCAGCAATTCCTTCCCAACATCCCAGCCCAAGCTCCCCTTTCCCACTGGGAAGCCATTCCCTGCCTCCTGTCCCTCCAG
>NW_024581050.1:327275-334016 GCF_017639235.1 Corvus kubaryi
CACTGGGGCTTGGATCCACCTGGGATGGTGGGAGGTGTCCCTGCCCACGGATGGGGTGGGAATGGGATGGGATTGAAGGTCCCTCCCAACCCAAACCATTCCATGATTCCATGAAATGCCAGAGTTTCAAGGCCTAGAGATGAGAAAATCATCATTGTTACACCTTGAGTTGTTTCTGTACCTGGAGTAAGCCCAGAGCACAGAACTGACCCAGCTGGGCCCTGGCTGGGCTGGGTCTGAACTCTCCGATTTTGTGAACATCGAAATCTCCTCATTTAAAGTGAACTTTTCCTGTAAAAAATCCTGTGCTTTTCAAGCTGCCCAAACGCCTCAGCCTGGAGTGAGAACAGACAGAGAACCCTTAACCCTGGAAATGGTTTGGTGAGGAAAAAATGTAAATACAGAGAGGAACAAAGAGGGAAAATTCCGAGCCGGGCACCAAGGCCACGTCTCGTCCTTCATGGCACCGGCTGATACCAGCTGTGGGATCGTTCCCAAAATAAATCCATGCCCAAGACAACTAAAAAACTCTTTCTGACTCAGGCAAGCCCTGGTGTCCAAGGCCACCCTCTCCCCCAAGGTCAGGCTCCTCCGTGAGTCAGAGCCTGATTCCTTTTCCCGTAACGCAGCAAGCTCAGCACTCCAAGAATTTCCAAGTTTCATCAAAATCCATAAACACGTTTTATTCCATCCAGGAGAACATTGAACTTGGCGGCACCGAGCGCCGCAGCGGTGGCCGCGAGTCAAGAAAAATCCTCTTTGGAAGAGTCAAAACATCTCCCAGGAGTGAAATGAAGGAGGTCTGGAAAATGGGCATCTCCCCTAAACACAGCCACCCTTTGTCATAAACAAAACATCCATAAAAAGCCGGTAATTATTCCCTATTTACATTAATGGCCTGTTAAAAACGCCTCGTTCCAGCGGGAGCGTGGAGCTCCTGGACAGCTTGGCACAGGGAGGCACCCCTGGATTAACAGCTCACCCAGGGCCACCCAGGGAGCGTTATCAGAGCCCAAATCACAGCTCTGAGTCCTTGGCTGCCCCAGCTGGAGCTCAGCTTCCCTTCCCTTTCAACTCCTCTTGGCTTTGGAAATCTGGTCTTCGCCACAAGAAGAAAAACAAGGAATTTGAAGCTCCTGTTCCTACAGGGATGAGGTTTTTGGATCACGGCGCTCAGGTAGCCCTGAACCCCAAACAAGGCAGATGAGGAGTTGGCCACTGATTAATGCCCACCTCGAGGTCGGGGCTTGTGGTTGGAACGTTGAGCTTTCAGAAGAAATGACTCACTGGGATTGTGAAGGTTTTCCAGGGATGATGCAATGGCCACCGCAAACCCTGATGGATCATCCCTGGAGGTCTTTACTCCACTCCCAAGCCTCGACCCAGCTTTGACCTTCATCGCAACTCCCGGCTGCTCATCTGAAACAGTGGCTACGATCAGTTGCTCTCTACCAACCAAATCAAAGGCCCCTTCTTTGATAAATGAATTAAACCCCTCAAGCCTCGCAAATCCAGATTCCAACTGGCCCATCTTTGTGCACCAAAGCCAACTCCAGCCAGATGAGGACAACCCCTGCATAAACCCCAGTGCTCAAAGGGAAATGTTCTGTGGCCTGGAGTGAAGCTCTGCAGGTGGAATCAAACCAAGAGCTGCCATGAGGACGTTCCAGAGGGATTGCTCAGGACATGCCTCACTCGGAATCTTTTGCCTGAACTCTTCCATCCCACAACCTGAAAGGTGCAGCAGCTCGGGAGGAAAGGTCAAAAGACGAAGTAAAAATCTTATTTAGCAGATGCCACTCCCAACAAGGACCAGAGAGGAAAGCAGCTCCCTCTGTTCCCATACGGATCGTGGCCATAAGAAAATCCATTCCTTTAGGACACCCTAAATCCATTGGAACTGATTTCACATCAAAGATTTATTAACTCCATCCTATCCAGACACTCTCTGTACCCTGAGGTGTCTCCAAAGGATCCTGGCACAGCTGGGGCTGCCCCTGGATCCCTGGCAGTGCCCAAGGCCAGGTTGGACATTGGGGCTTGGATCCACCTGGGACAGTGGGAGCTGTCCCTGCCCATGGATGGGGTGGGATGGGATGATCCTTAATGTCCCTTCCCACCCAAACCCCTCTGTGATTCCCTGGACTGTGCAAGGCACAGGAAGTCTGCAGCTGACACTCTGCCACACATGGATATTCCATGTTCCTGGAGCTGCCAATTCCCTAAAGATGAATGGATTTCCATTTTACCATGATTTCTAGGATCTCAGGGTGGCAAACCAAGATGGAATTTCTCTGATGAGATCATCACCAACTTTGATATCAGACACAGAACAAATCCCTGAACCTGACGTGAGCAACCTTCACTTTCTACACCTTCGAGGTTTTGTGTTTCCCCGGCTGTTTCCAACCCCCATTTGTGTCCCAGCCTCACCTCATCCCAAATCCTGCCAGTTCCCAGCAAATATCCAGGTGGTAAGAGAGGAAAACACAAATAAAACTGACCGGCATCAACAGCTCCAAGTGATCAGAGCCTTCAGTGCCACAATGCCAGTTGTGCACCAGTTGCAAAAGCCAGGGCAGCCTCTTAGGAAATGGATTTGGCCAAAGGAAAACAGGAATTTGGGCGAAAGTCAAAGGCAGAGCTAAAAAACCCCAAAACAAGGAAAAATCAAGCAATGTCCCTTAAAAGTTTCTCCACTAATGAGAGGAAACTGCGGATCTACAACCACAGAATTTCAAGGTATTTGTTTCTGCCTTCAAATATTTGGAATATCACAGCTTGACCACTCTCTCCACCTTTTTTTTGGTGGGATTTGGTTTGGTTTAAAACAGCAATTCCTAATTCGATCTCCCTGGTCCCCCCGGCACCGTTTGCTGTTACCAGGAGCTTCCCACTGGGCCAGTTCCGGCTTTGCCAACACCAAACTCACAGCCAGGGATGCAAGGAGCCAGCCCCAAACTGCTCCAGGGAGTGTGACACCCAGCACAGGCGGGATCATGGGATCATTCCGGTTGGAAAGGATCCTTCAGATCATCAACCCAAACCAGTACCCAGAGAAGCTGCGGCTGCTCCATCCCTGGAAGTGTCCAAGGCCAGGCTGGAGCAGCCTGGGACGGTGGGAGGTGTCCCTGCCCATGGCAGGGGTGGGATTTAAGTTCCCTCCAAACCATTCCATGATTTTACAACCTGCAGGAATAGCGCTACAACCTATGAAGCTGAACATCCGGGAAGTCTGACATGGAGGAAGGAGCATTTTGGAATTCCATGAATTCCCCAAATCCAGTGGCCCAGGGAACAGAACCTGTCCCTCCACCCCACAGCTCCAGTCCCACTCCCACGAAAAGAAGTTTGGATCTCAGCTGTTTGGACCCTCCTGGCCACGCCATGAACCAGATCCAAGTCTGTCACCCCTCCTCCATCCACCAGACGGAGCATCCAGCTCCTGCTGACCACCACAGGTGGTTCATTCCTGCCCTCACATCCACACCCTCCACACTCCTCCGGCTGCTGCTGGAGCTGAACCTCCTCCAGCTTCCCCATCAACAACAGCCCAGGGAGATTCGCTCCACCAGCAGGCCCTGCCTTCTGGAGGCGATGCCGCAGAGCCAAACTCCTCATCAGGCCCATGGGCAACTCCTCATTCCATGTGGGCAACTCCTCATTCCATGTGGGCAGCTCCTCATCAGGTCCATGGGCAACTCCTCATGAGATCCATGGGCAACTCCTCATGAGATCCATGGGCAACTCCTCATCAGGTCCATGGGCAACTCCTCCTGTGGTCTATGAACAACTCCTCATCAGGTCCATGGGCAACTCCTCATTCCATGTGGGCAACTCCTCCTGTGGTCTGTGAACTACTTCTCATGAAGTCAGTGGGCAACTCCTCATGAGATCCATGGGCAACTCCTCACTAATCTATGAGCAACTCCTCATCGGGTCCATGGGTAACTTTCCATGAAGTCCATGAGCAACTCCTCATTAGGTCCATGTGAAAACCCCTCATCAAGAGCAGAAAAATCCCCAGACTTAATCCATGAACTGCAGAGCACACACAGGACAAGGGGTGTTAGGACAGGGCCTCATGGACCACTTGCAACCGGTCACTTCTGGTTTTGGTGGCACAAAGCCTCAGACCCAGGGACTGAACCAGTGCAGGTCACCGTGGTCAACAACCTCACCCCTGGGCTTGGGCACAGCAGGTGACCAGGAGGTCACCTCAAAGGCTGGCCTTGATGATGTGGCACTTGGTGCCATGCTCTGGGTGACAAGGCGGTGTTGGGTCACCACCTGTGAGGTGGGTGTTAGGCTGGACTTGATGATCTCAGAGGTCTTTTCCAGCTGAGTTACTTCCGTGATTCTGTGTGATCCTGGAGGCCTTTTGCAGCCCTCGTGATCCCATGAAAGGCAGCGCTGGAGGGCAGCAAGGAGGTGACCCACACCAGGTTTTACCAAATCCCTTAGTCCACACTAAGTTCTGGAAAACTTCCTGCCCGGTTTAATTTTCCGTCTGCTGCCAAATGGAGCCCAGAGATTTCTATTTGCATCCTGGTATTTGGCAAGGGCAAGGAATATTTCCTAGCGGGAATATAAAAAGAAAATAAGCCTTCCATTCACACTGAAACATCTCCTGGACATCCCTGTGGGCCTAATTCCCAGAATGCCGAAATCCAAACCTCCAAATGGGAAAAATACACTGATTACCTGCCAGGAACCTCAGGAGAGGCAAGCCAAGCCCTAATAACAGCCTGTGTTCCCATCTGGCCTCCACACAGCAACTGCGAAAATGTCCCTGTTCGGAGCTGGACCGGCTCGTCAGGGTAATTGCCTTGGAATTAATTAAATGCTCCTCTCTGCAGCTGCACAGAACGTTCACATGGATCATTCCCTGATTGCACTGATGATTCCCTGGAATGGATGCGACCATCAGGCCTAATTCCATAAGAGTTGGATTCCATGATCCTCGTGGGTCCCTTCCAACACTCCGTGGGTGAAGAATTTGCATCTAAATATTCGCCTTTTAGGCTAAAATGCTAAAAATCGGTATGAGAATTGTGAAGGTCAATTCACAGTATGAGTCTTTAACCCTCCAAAATAATTAAAACATTGGAAGGGGAAGAATGGCTTCCCAGTGCCAGAGGGCAGGGCTGGATGGGATATTGGGAAGGAATTGCGCCCTGGGAGGGTGGGCAGGCCCTGGCACAGGGTGCCCAGAGCAGCTGGGGCTGCCCCTGGATCCCTGGCAGTGCCCAAGGCCAGGCTGGACACTGGGGCTGGGAGCAGCCTGGGACAGTGGGAGGTGTCCCTGCCCTTGGATGGGGTGGCACTGGATGGGATTTAGGGTCCCTCCAACCCAAACCAGTCTGGGATTCTCAGAGATGGGAGCTGTGCTTGGCTGAGGAGCTGCTGTGTGAGGAGATTTGGGGATCTTCAGGAGGTGGAAATGTGTCCTTCTGAAGCCACTCCCTGGGACCTCGTTCTCCTCTGGAATTCTTTCAGTCTTCACGGTTCCTTCGCGACTCAGCTGTGACTCTGAGCAGGGCAGTAAAAAGTGGAACGTTTCTAAAACTGAAACATTTTGCTGGCCCTAATTAAAGCAACTCCTGATGATTATGTAAAACCCTATCCCAGGCCTTCAAACGAGTTCCGCAGTCCCGGCTCCGCTCGAGCTCCGTGCCTAATCACCCCTGGAAGGAGCAGGAGCTGCGGGTGTTGAAAGGGAACAGCTCGAGCTTGGCCAGGGCACCCGGCGACCGCAAGTGTTGAAACTCGCAGGGAACACGAGCAGAGCTTTGATCCCAACACAGCCCAAATTTCCCCAGCTCGGGAGCCGACCGAGGGCGCTGAGCAGACAGCGGGGAAAGGAGGTTTTGGAGAGACTTCAGAGCCTGTGACGGCGGTGTCGCAGCTGTCATCTCACGGAACCCCGGCTCCACGGAATTCCCAGCACAAAAACGGGATCCAGGGCAGCACAATCCCTTCCCTCTCATCCCGAGCACCTCTTTGGGTGCTTCAGTTTCTTCCAAACTGAGTCATTCGTGGAAGGCAGCAGGAGAACAGGCTGAGATGCAGCCAAGGGAGTGGGGAAAGGATTTGGGGCCGATGGGAGATCTTGGCACGCTCCTCATTTTGTCTCAGAAGGACAACGTGGAAATGGAGCTGCACAACCCACAGGATAACAAATGTCACTTGAGGTGTCCTGCAGTTCTTTTAAGCCAGGCTTGGGACACAGTCCAAACCTGTTAGAAACTGCTGAGAGCTGAAAAACCAAGTGGGAGCTGCAGCAGTGCTGGATTTGGTTTGTGGATAAAAGTGGGAATGTAAATGGGATGATCCCAATTCCTCAGGCTCTTTAGTTCAGGTAGGGTGGCTTTTTGAGGAGTCATGACACTCCCAACCCCATCAGGAATCTGCAGGAAGTTCAGTGATGTCAGGGAGTTCCTCGACACTCAGGTCGGTCCCTTGATCAGCTCTTGACTCTCTATCTAATATTAATTCATCCCGGTTTAACTGGACTGAGCAGGATCAGCAGCAGAACATCAGGAAAATGAGGAGTGGCGGAAGAAGCACCAAGTTGTTCCTGAGGCTGGGCCAGGACATGGGGAGGACAGGAAGAACCTGGAACTGGACCGTGCCAGTGGGAGAGAAAGGCAGTGCTGAAGGTGGAGGTGGAGGTGGAGGTGGAGGTGGAGGTGGAGAAGGAGAAGGAGAAGGAGAAGGAGAAGGAGAAGGAGAAGGAGA
>NW_024581050.1:334026-343307 GCF_017639235.1 Corvus kubaryi
GGAGAAGGAGAAGGAGAAGGAGAAGGAGAAGGAGAAGGAGAAGGAGAAGGAGAAGGAGAAGGAGGAGAAGCATTGGCCGAGCAGCTTTGGGATGTGGCTGCAGCAACCAGAGAATCCCACAATGGGCTGGGTGGAAGGGACCTTAAACCCATCCAGTGCCACCCCTGCCATGGGCAGGGACACCTCCCACTGCCCCAGGGGTCTCTGAGCCCCATCCCACCCGGCTTTGAACCATTTTAAACTTCCAGTTCAGTCCTGAATGGATCAATTCTTGATCCCCGTTCCTGGAAGATGCACAAGAGATCAAACAGGAGCTGCTGAGGACAGGAAAACCAAGCTGCTCTCCATATGCACGAGGAAAGGGCCCTCTATAAATAGAAAAGTGGGAAGTGAAGTCTCCTTTAGGAACATCATTTATACAAAGTCGGGTTTGTTCCCGACTTCAGAAGCGAGAAGCAGGAGGAGGAGTAGGAGCTGATTGCAATCTGATGGAGAGGCTGCATGTGGCTCTCTTATCTCTGCGCTCCCACAGCGGCTTCACGTGAGAGCAGCTCCAGCTCCAGAGCCCTGCGGGAAACACGAGCTGAGCTCGCTCCCCAACGTCTCCCAGGGCTCAGGGACCTCCTCTGGCCCGGCTCCGTTAGAAATCATCCACTGAGTGCAAAGTCAGGGTGGAATTTCAGGAGATTCCAGCCCTCTGCCCCACCTTGTGCTTCCCGCTGTGTGCTGCTGCGTCCCAAAAACCTCTCCAGCATCCCACCACCTCCAAGCTTCTCTAAAGTGACTCCCTGGGACTGGAGGCTTGGAGATAAAGGCTCTGCAAAGCTCTCCTGGGCTCTTCAGGAAGGATGTCTGGTGGGAGCTGGAACAGCTCCCAGGGAATGGGCACATTCCCGAGGCTGCCAGAGCCCCAGGAGCATTTGGACAACGCTCTCAGGGACAGGGTGGGATTCTGGGGTGTCCTGGGCAGGGCCAGGAGCTGGACTGGTGATCCTTGTCATGGATTCTCCTCGTGGCAAGGGTTGGAATGAGATGATCTCTAAGGTCCCTTTCACCCCAAACCATCCCATAATTCCATGGAATTATGGAATTCCTTGTGGACTTCCTTGTGGGTCCAACTCAGAACATTCTGCCCAAGCTTCCCGCCGCTCCACATGGAAAATGTTTTAGGGAGAGAGCTCGTGGGTCATGGGAATTCTTTAGTGGAGGAGCTCACCTGCTGCACCTGCGTGAGCAAAGCAGAGCTGAGATTCCACAGAATCCCGAGGCTGGAAAAGACCCCTAAAATCAGCAACTCCAAGGATATCCCAGAGATCCTTCATCTCCCGAGATGGGGACTCATCCACTGCTCCCTGGATAAGGAGCAGGAGACGTTTCCATCACCCCAAATGCCACATTCCCGAGTGATGGGAAAGGCAGCAACGATCGCTGGTGGGAGCGACGTCCAAGCGAGCTCAGACAAACGCCTGGGACGAACGCACAGCTGGGGAGGAGGGAAAAACAGGGAAGAAACAAACCCCACAACCCTTAGGGCTAAAAAAGGCAGCCAGGCAGCCTGGAAATTCCCAGAGAGCCAAAAATCTGCGGAACACCTCGGCGCTCTTTCCCTGCGCCGCCAGGCGCGGCGGGGGACGGTGGGAAGGGCAGCAAATCCCTGGCATTTGGGGTTGGAGGGATGAACTCCCCATCTCGGCTCTGCCTTTCCACAGAACAAAGATGGAGGGACGAGGAATTGCTTTTCCAAGGTAGCTGCAGCCCTCGGCAGCGCCTGGAAGAGGCTCCGTGCTGCTCTGTGTGTGTGGCACCATAAACACACAGGGATGCTCCTTGAAGTGGGATCCTGCAGGCAGTTTTGCTCCCAAGGCACACCCGATGAGGAGGCTCCCCGTGGCTCCAGCTGCTCCGGGATGGATCCCGTGAGCCGCCCTCGGAGCAGCCCGGATTTGATCTCTTTTGCCTGTGGAATATTTTCCTTCAGCAGCCCAGGTCAAAGGCAGAGGCAACGCCAAGCCCTGACGCTGCTCCAGAAACTCTGTGTGCACCAGATGGGGCCATTCCCGGGATGGTGGAAGGCCCTGGATGAGCCCCTTGGACAGGCAGGAATGGTGGCCCCGGATCCTGTTATGGCTCCTGTCAGCAATCCCGAATTGCTGCTCCCAAATCCAGGGGCTGAACTTCCCCTGCAGACACAGAGGCTCGGGCTGTCAAGGCAGCGAATCCCAACGGGAATCCCAGGCAGCAGGAGCCTCTCCTGCTGCCAGCATCCCGAGGATCTGGATGCCCCCCACGCTGCCAGCACAATAAAATCCATCAATCCCACCCAGGGGACCCTTCCCTTCCCAAATATCCGTCTCCTCTTTCCCTTCCCCTCCGAGCTCCTCGGCACTTCTGTAACATTTCAATTTGGGAACCTCCAGGCTCCCAAATCCAATGGCTGCGGCCGCTTCCCATCCTCTGACAGCCCCAGCTGGGTTCCTGTAAACACCTCCCAGTGCAGCCATTCCAGGGGGGTTTTCAAGTGAGAAACACCCACGAGGGAAATCGGAATCCTTTAATCCCAGCCAAGAGCAGAGCGGGAGCTTCCCAAGGCACCCCCAGTTCCCACTGCCCGCCCGGGAAGGGAGCAGGGATGAGGATGGGAGGTGGGAGAGAGGCTGTTCAATCTCTTCTTGATTCCCAATAATTATTTAAAGCTGCGAGGGCCCTTGTTTTGAAAATCCCACTGCGTGCACTCCGTTTATCCCGCTCGCACTGACACGAGGAATTAGAGAATTCCAGCTCCATCAAAAGGGCTTTCGGGCAGATTTTGCTGCTCTGGACTTTCTCAGGCTGCAGACAATGCCATAAAAGCTCTCCCTAAAACAATATTCCTCCGTATTTTAACAACACAGTGGAAATATTTCTTCTGTTCTGATGGTTTGCTACAAGGGAATTTCCAGTCAGTGCTGAGTTTCAGCCATTTTCCAGCAAGGCTCGGGAATTTGGGATGCTGGAATCAGCAGTGAGCTCGGGAGCAAGCTCAGCTTTAAGCACGTGCTTAATTTCCCCTGAAGGTGACTCAGGCACGCTGAAGGCCTCTCCTGAACAGGCCTGGTCTGCTCTATCAAGGCATGAAAAAGGACATAAAAATCTAAAACGCACTTTAACAGTGACTTAGGGCTTCTCTCCGAACCCAAAATGAAAAATTAATATGGATGCACTGGTGTTTTCCTTGGTCACTGCCGTGTTTTTGCAGTCCTCAGCGTGTTATTCCGGGCCATTTTATGGAGAGGAGTTATTTGCTCAGCTGAGTGATTCCCACTTTATCCCGTCCGATTCACATTCATTGGATTTCTGGACGATGGTGGCTCCTTGTCAGCAATCAGAGGGGATTTACAGAGATTTCTTCTGTAAAAGTCAATTCTGCAAAGGTTGAATTGATCTGAAATTCAGTTTTGATTTTATTTTTTTTTTTTTTTTTAGTTTGTGGACTTGCCATCCCTGGCAGTGTCAAAGCCGGGTTGGATGGGGCTTGGAGCAACCAGGAATCACCACCTCAGGAAGTTCTAAATAGAAGTCTTGGGGTACTGAGCACATCAGCCTCATCAGAGAGAAACTGCACCACAGGGTGAGTCCCACACCCCGCTGGAAAAGTGGGAATTCTCCCCAAAGCCACCCTGAAATCCTCATTTAAGCTCAACTCCTCCTTCAAACCTCTGAGATTAAACGGAATTGATTCACTGGGAGACCAAGGACGGAACGTGAGCATTGTAGGAGTGATGCTGCTACTCCGTCCCTACACTCCAGATACACCTGGGAGCAAGGAGAAGGCTCTGACAAGGTTTCCTTTCCCTAAAACATCTCAGAAAACGTTCTGAGTCAAAGCTGGGCCTTACCAACATCACAAATCCCTGAAGTTATTCCTGCCCAGTAATTCCCATTTCTAATTCCATCCTCACACTCCACTCCTTCCCTTCACTTGCCATTTGTAAACTTCCAGAGAGGAAAAAGCAGCTCGGATATCAACAGGTCAAGCACCTGTTCCTTCTCTGACTTCTGCCCTTCCCAAGACTTCTGTCACATTCCCTGTGAGTGTTTGTTCCCAAAAAATCTCACCATTCCCACATTTTAAACCCAAAAATCGCCTGGCAGCACCAACAGAGGAGGAACCAAGGGTAGGAACACTTTTGAGGAGCAGCAGATTTCCCAAAGGACATTCCCAGACTCCACCACAATCCCTGGGCAGGTTGCTCAGGTTGTCCTGGAGAACCAACTCAGATCCCAGAACCCCTGAGGCTGGAAAAGCCCTCCAGGATCATCGAGTCCCAGCTGTGCCCGATGCCCACCTTGTCCCCAGCCCAGAGCTCTGAGTGCCACCTCCAGCCCTTCCTGGGACACCTCCAGGGATGGGCACTCCAAACCTCCCTGGGCAGCCCCTGCCAAGGCCTGAGCTCCCTTTCCATGAAGAAATTCCTGCTGCTGTCCACCCTGAGCTCCCCTGGCCCTGCCTGAGGCCGTTCCCTTTTGGCAAGTTCCTCTGATGGACCCGAGCAAGGTCCACACCTCACTCCCAAACACCTTCCTCATTCCCAAGGCCGTTGCTCCAAATTAATTTGGTTTTCCCATGGTGGCACAACACAAGGAGAACAAAGAAAGAGATTGGATTGGATATCAGGGAAAATTTCTCCATGGGAAGGAGAAAACCCAGGGCAGGGCTGGAGTCCCCATCCCTGGAGGGGTTCAAAGCCCTGTGGATGTGGCACTGGGGACAGGGGGCAGGGGTGGCCCTGGCACTGCTGGGGATGGTTGGACTCTGTGATCTCAGGGGGCTTTTCCAGCCTCAGCGACTCCACGGCTCCAGCAGCAATTCCCAAAGCACGCTGGCAATCCCAGGGGCTGCACATCCATGGCCTGCCCATCCCTCCCGTCCCCCACAGCTCTGCCCAGGACACTCCCAGGGGCTGCCACATCCCTGGAGCAGCTGAGGGATCCCACAGGAGGCTCCAGAGGTCAGGGACAACAACAGCAACGCTGGAGAACCTCTGGCATCACTCAGGGCCTGATTTTCCATGTGCTTCCCGACAGCTCCTCCCCGATCCCAGTGAGGAGTGACTCTTCCCTGGCTCTGTCATTCCAAAAAAAGCCCTAGTGCTTCCCATGGATGGACACATGTGGAACAGGGCCCGGGGCTTTTGCTCATTTGGCTCCTGGTTGGGATTACCAAGGGCAGCAGCAGAAACCCAGAGGAAAATGTCAACAATCCTGGCCTTCCTCCGGTGGGGAGAGGCCTTGGAAAGGCTTTTCTTCCCCTGCCATGTGTCTGGTTTTACACTGTTGGTTTTGGCTCTTCCAAGGAAGGAAATTAAATGAGCAGCTTCTTTTTTTATCCTTCTGGAATCCTCCAGAGGAGAGAGGCTGAGCTGAGGCTGCAGGAGGACACCGGGGCCTTTGCTCCGGCCACAGAGTTTTTGTCAGGGCTGGTGTAGAATTCCCAATCCCTCCAGGATAATTCCCTGCAGCTGTCATCACCCACACACCAGGTTCCCAAAAAAAGCTCCAGCTGCAGATCTCCCTCGGGAAAGAGCGCGAGGCCGGGGGTGCTGCAGGTTGGGAAGCGAAGGGCAGGAGGATGTCCCCAAATCCCACCCTCCAAAACGCTCTCTGTGGTCTCACCTCCTTCCCAGAACCATTAAAGCTGGAAAAGACCTCCAAGATCATCAATCCCACCATTATCCCAGGATTTCAGAGTGCTCTGCTCACACAGTTCCGGTCTCAAGCCCCTGGTCCAAACCCTAAGGAGGTTCTGCCCCAATTCTGCAGCTCCTGAGCTGCCCCTCCACAGCCGAGCCCAGGCAATGCCAGGAAACGCTCCAGGTATTCCTGCAGCACGGAATTCCTGCTACTGGGATGGCTGCAGCAAATATTCCCAGCTGCCTGGGCCTGCTCCAAGAAA
This sequence comes from Corvus kubaryi, assembly GCF_017639235.1. Taxonomy (NCBI): domain Eukaryota; kingdom Metazoa; phylum Chordata; class Aves; order Passeriformes; family Corvidae; genus Corvus; species Corvus kubaryi. Next base: position 339,959 of record NW_024581050.1, read on the forward strand.
AGGCTGAGCTAAAATCTCCACGCCAAGAAATTCAATTCTCACTCCGGGACTGCAATAAGAACTTTCAAAGGTCTGAGATACACGGAGGAAGCGGCGCAAAGACAGGGAAAAAAGGGAATAGGATGGTTAAAATTCCCGGGAAAGCGGGAGATAAGGTTGCTTTCCAAGCTGGAGGTAAAGAGGTCTGAGCTACCAGAAGCCATCAGAAGCAGCAGGGAGCCAGACAAGGTGCAGGAACAACCTTCCTTGGACAGCTTTTCCGAGAGCAATCCAACGGCAGCGGCGATGGTTTTCATTTAGAACCCATTTACCTTGGTGGGAGCCAAGACAGATACAGACCCTGGGATCTGGGAACAGCTCCCAGCTCCCTAAAAACCCCCGGCAGCTTTCCCACTCTCTGATTTCACTTCGCTCCGCCGCGGTTTCTTCTGTTCTGGCCTCTTTCCTCGACCTTGCCCTTCCTAAATCCCAACTCCTCATTCCCTCGTCTGCCACCTCTCCTTGTCAGGCCTTGGCAATCCCTGCTGGGATTTCTTCCTTCCAGAAGGAGGGGGCTGTTTCACCTCTAAATCCACAAGCGTTACGTAAGTGCCCCTGGCAGGAGCTCCGTGCTCCGTGCACGGGGTCGCTCGCAGCAATTGGGGATTTTAATAGACATCAAAACAGGAAAACATTCCCAGTTATGCAATCGTAGCCGTGATTGAAACCAGAAGCAGCCACCGGCTCCCAAAAAAAGAATTGGGAGCAGCCAAGCGGTGTCCACACAGCTCAGCGTTGCTGCTCCCTCCCTCTCCATCCCAGAATTCCCCCCATTTGTCCGGAACCAAATCCAGTTCCCTGGGAGAGGGGCTCTCCTGCTGCTCGGGCTCAGCTCCCTCACGAAGAGGGAGACAACCCAGCTGTACTCTGGGATTGGAAGAAGAAGCTTCAGGGGCTTTTTCATTAACCAAGGTGCTCTTCCCACACCCCCACCTCTGCTCCTCCCAAATCCTCTGCAATATTCCAACACTTTTCCAGGCTCTAGGAATAATTTCTTAGGATTTTCCTTAGGTTTAAACCTTTCCACTTCAGGGCAGGAACAGCCCAGGAGCTGCTGGAGAACTCATCCCTATTCTCCCATCACCTGAGCTCTCATTTCCCAAACAACCGGGAATTCTCTCTCTGTAATTCCCCTGCTCCCTCTCTCTCCATCCCAGAATTCCCACCATTTGTCTGGAACCAAATCCAATTCCCTGGGAGAGGGGCTCTCCTGCTCCTCCGGCTCAGCAGCTGCTTCCTCATGGCAGCACTTCCAAAGCTGCTCTTCCAACAGAGACCTTCCCACATCCCCAGCTCTGCTCTTCCCAAATCCTCTGCAATATTCCAACACTTTTCCAGGCTCTAGGAATAATATCTTCGGTTCACAACCTTTCACCTTCAGGGCAGGAACAGCCCAGGAGCCGGTGGTGAACTCATCCCTATCCTCACCCCATCTGAGGAAACCCAAAAAGGTCTCATTTCCTAAACACCAGGGAATTCTCTCTCTGTAATTCCCACTTTTCCAGGCTCTCACTACTGTCAGGACACTGTCCAGCTTCCCTGGAACAACGGGATGGAGCAGCTGAACCCTGCACCGATCAGGAATTCCAGGGATTAAAGGAGCTCTCTGTGCTTCAGAGGCAGCTGCGGGAGGTGAACGTTCCCAACCACCACGAATCAGGGCAATAAACACCAACCGGTGAAGGAACGGGATAAAAACTCCAGGATCAGCTTTGTGGCTTCTTCCCACGAGGACTGAAACAGGAACAGACCGAGGGACAAGGGGAAGGTCACCACAGTGGGGTGAGGAGGTTTGGAAAAGCCACGGGAAGGGGATGAGCAGAGGGCAGGACAACAGCGGGCGCGAGGTTTGTGTCCCACAGCTCGGGATTTAAAACGTGGATCAGCACGAGATTCCCAACCTTCCGGAGCCGGGGCCAGCAGGGTTTGGAGCAGGGGTCAGCAGCCCAGAGCACGCAGGGTTTTCAGGGAGCAGCAGGATGAGGAGAGGACACCGTGGGAGGATCCCAAGTGTCACCTGAAGGTGACACCGAGCAGCCGCCAGGCTCATCACAATCCCTTGGGACACGGAACCGTGGAATCATGGAATGGTTTGGGTGGGAAGGGACCTTAAAGATCATCTCATTCCATCCCCCAGCCATGGGCAGGGACACCTCCCACCGTCCTGGGCTGCTCCAACCTGGCCTGGGACACGTCCAGGGATCCAGGGGCAGCCGCAGCCCCAGTATGGATGTCCCAGCTGGGTATTTCCATCAAGGAAAACTGAGCCTAGCAACTTCAGGAGATCCCAGAAAGGTGTGGACAGCAGGAGAATCCCACTGCACGGACAATTCAGCAGTCAGGAGAACAGCAGCACTCCTCCAGTGCTCACAGGAGTATCCCAAGCCAAACTTTCGTACGGATTTTCCAGCTTCTGGTGAAGCCACAGCCAGGAATGCTCAGGCAGCACAAGCCTGGTGTCCTCACTCCCTAAATAAAACCTGCACTCAATACTCTGTGCAAACAGCAGCTCGGGTTATTCCACACTCCCATTATCCAACAACGTAACACACAATTCCAGGGAAAAGCATCTTCCATCCAGTTGTGCACTGCAGAATTTCAAAGCAAACACAAGGAGCTCTGTTCAGAGCTGGTTTTGCCCCCAAACCTGCCCCGAGCTCTTTTGGGACCCATCCTGCAGGTTGTCACCCCCTCAGTGACCACACAGGGACAGTGTGAACGCCACCACAACACGGAGCCTGCCCCAGATTATCCCCTGAAAACAACCCACAGGAATTTCACAGGGAACCAACAACAAATGAGGAGACAATCCAATTATCCTTTGGGATTGGAAGACGAAGGTTCGGGGGGGTTTTCGTTAACGAAACCAGGGTGCAGAAGCTGCTCAGGTCATTGTGTTGTGTAAGCAATGGTTGGGGAGCTGATTTCTCCAAATCATCAAATGGGTTCCGTCTGCTCCAGCCCAGGCCTTGTAAACAAACTCATTATGTTGGATCTTGAAAGGAGTAAACAAATAGTTGGCATCTCACACCAGAGCTCTTGCACAACCTCACCCAAACTCCTGCCCCTGCCCGGCTCTACGGGCGCTCGGAGCCCCCGCGGCACCGGGGACACCCCAGGGACACCCCGGGGACACCCTGGGGACAGCGTGGGCTCGGCAGGCCCGGTGCTGCTGGATGTGGCACCAGTGGGAGCTTCCACATCCCTCCGGGATGGTGCTGCCACCAGGGCACAGCACAGGGTGGCACCGGGCCCTGTGCCCGGCCTGGCCCAGCCACGTGCCGCCCTCTGGCCCTGCTGTGCCCAGCCA
>NW_024581050.1:343317-346164 GCF_017639235.1 Corvus kubaryi
GCTGTGCCCAGCCTGGCCCAGCCACGTGCCGCCCTCTGGCCCTGCTGCCACCAGCCCAGCCACGTGCCGCCCTCTGGCCCTGCTGCCACCAGCCCAGCCACGTGCCACCCTCTGGCCCTGCTGTGCCCGGCCTGGCCCAGCCACGTGCCGCCCTCTGGCCCTGCTGCCACCAGCACGGCCACTGCACCCCAGGAGGAGCCTCCCAATCCTGCAGAGTGCAGGGCCAGGAAGCCCCGAGGGGACAGGGGACACCAGCCTGCTCCAGGCAGTCCCAGAGCTGGGAAATCCGGGCAGGGCAGGAGGTGCCAGCGCTGCCCCTCCGTGCCCGTGACGCCCTCCTGGCCCAGGCCACGCTTCCCGCTGGGATCGAGGCAGGCCAGAGGTGGGAACACCACAGTGAGAGGCTTCGGATGGAATATCCCAATGTTTGGGTGATCTGAGGGATCCCAGGGTGCTGCTGAGCAGCAGAGCATTCCCTGGACAGGGCCGTGGCACACACAGGCCCCAAACCCACCCCCAACCCCTTCCCTCCTCTGCTCACGTGGGGTTCTCCCCATTTCAGGGTATTTTATTCCAAATCTCAAGGCCTAAACAAACACAGCCTAAAGCAGAGCCACAGCAGCTGGAGATCCTGGTGGGACTGGAGTGGGAAACTTCCTTCCCCAGAGAGTTTTGGTGTCCTGTAAGCAGCAGACCCAAACCCAGCTCTGAACACAGCCCTGAGCAGAGCGAGGAGGAGCCGCCAGCAGAGGTGACACCACCCACACCCCGACCTCAGCCATGGTGACGTGTCCCCTTCACCCAGCACACTCCAGGGCCACCAGCCCAGGGCCACCATCCCAGCGCACCTCCTGGGCCACGAGCACCAGAGGAGTGAGGAGCCATAAAACCATGGAACATCCTGAGCTGGAAGGACCCACAGGGATCAGCTCCTGGCCCTGCACTGACACCTCAACAGCCGAGGGTGTAAAGAAAATAAATTCCAAGGGCAGTTATTGCACATCCTGACCTTCCTGCCAAGTCCAAGCACTTGGACAACCTCCTTCGCCACAGACTCCGGATTCTGGTCAGAACTGGCCCAGGGCTCTGGGATCCTGCTGCTCCCCATGGGATCTCTGTCACGTTCCCATGCGGCAGGAATGGCAGGATCCGGCAGGATCTGGCAGGATCCAGCCCTGCCCTGGATCCCAAACAACCCACGGCACCCAAAGGACGAGTGCAGGGCTGGTGCTGAACCAAGGGATTCACCTCCAGGCTGGTGCCCCTCAGGGAGAACATCCGGGGGAGGCCACGACTCCTTCAGTCACCGGACAAAACCACCTCCGCCTCCATAAATCCCCTCATTGCCCATAAACTGCTACAGGAGCCCCTTCCTCAGCTTTTACTGCATGGAAAGCCCTCCAAACACCTTATCCCAGCTCATTCCCTGGGGATTCCCTCACAGCTAAGCCAGGTTTTCTCCATTTCACCACCTCCCGAGCAGGAACGGGGTTGATGTCACCCACCCTGGAGCAGGATCGGGTTCACTGTGGCTGAGCAGGGACAGGGACAAGGCAGGCACTGGGATGTGCTCCGGATGTGGCAGCATTCCCTGATTCCCTACAGTGCTCAGGATTCCCTGCACTTAACCCCCGGAGGAGGCAGCGAGCAGAGCCCAGCAGCCGCATCAGCACCGAATTTGCACTCTTATGGCAAAAGCCTCTGCCACGAATAGAAGAAAGGAATCCATGAGGAGTTCATTTTCTCCTCTTGGGCCCAGGTTTCATTCCTGGCCTCCCTGTGCTGCTGCTGCAGGTCCAGCACCTCCGGGGGTGACCAAGGAGGGGACGGGACAGAAAACTGCCCCAAAAAAACCCCGCTGGCACCAAAACCCAGCAGAGACGGAGAGAGGTGGCAGAGCTGGTGATTCCCACAGCTCTGTCTCATCTTCCCAAGCCCCAGCTGAGCTCCACGGGCTCTGCTCCTGGGTGAATCCCTGCTCCAAGCCTCAGCAATCCCAAGCCTTACCCGTGAGAAAGGGAGCGGGAGGACTCTGCTCCCGCCCGCGTCCCCCGGCGCGCCCCGCCAGCCCCGCGAGGTCCTTTATCTCGTTACTCTAATGCAAACAGACTTCTGTGAGCTCTTTCACATCCAAAATTTCACCATCGCAGTGACCGCAGGCCTGGCAGCCTCTCCCCCGCCTGGAAAGGGAACAAACTTCCCAATCATTTCTAAATAACCATTTCAAGAGCACAGCTTTTCTTCTTTCATCCCACAAAAGGCAGAAATTCTGCTCGGGACCGCAAGCTGTCAACTTCCCAGCAAACCCCAAATCCCACTTAACTCTCTATTGTAAACAGTGTAGTATTGCGCTCCCACATCAATAAATAACATTCCTGAAGGAATTATTTCTGTGTTTGATTCACATTTGTTCTGCATATGCCACTGAGCCCAAGGTATTCACAACGTTCAACTCCTAAAAGCCTCGCCTTTCAAAAGGGCCGCGCACGAGGCGCTGGAGCGAACCCTTACCGGGGGATTCTGTGAGCCAGGATGAAATCCCAAATCGAGGATGTCATTTGTGACCCCCCCACTCCACCCCCCAAACTCCTTCATTTCAGGATAAAAAAATTAAACGGCTCCAAAGTGTCTCTCAATGGGGTTGCTGAGCTTCAGGGCCCAGATGGGGCTATCAGGGGGAGCCTGGGTGGCCACTGGATGTCAGCCCTTCCTGGGCTGCTCCAGAGGGACCAGAATCCCTGGGAGAAGGGTTTGGGATGTTGTGGATGAGGCTGGAATGGCCCAGCCCAGAACTCCCCATGCCCTGGGCTGATCCCAGCGTGGGCAGCAGGAAAGGTGGGAATTCTG
>NW_024581050.1:356164-387079 GCF_017639235.1 Corvus kubaryi
TGGAGGGCCAGGAGGCAGGGAATGGCTTCCCAGTGGGAAAGGGGAGCTTGGGCTGGGATGTTGGGAAGGAATTGCTGGCTGGGAGGGTGGGGAGGGGCTGGGCTGGAATTGCCAGAGCAGCTGGGGCTGCCCCTGGATCCCTGGGAATGCCCAAGGCCAGGCTGGACACTGGGGCTTGGAGCAGCCTGGGATGGTGGGAGGTGTCCCTGCCCATGGCAGGACGGGAAGGGGATGGGCTTTGAATTCCCTTCCCACCCATCCCATTCCATGATTCCACAGAGCAGAGCTGCTGTTGCATCTCCAGTTTTCATCCCCTGCAGTACCAGGAGAATTCAACCTCTGTTCTCCACTCTAAAATAACACAGCAACAACAGAACCAAAGGAATTACCAGTGACAGCGCAATAATCAGGAATCCCATTTTTTCTCTGGAGTTCTACTGGATCTGGGATCCAACCTCTGGAGCCCAGAGCAGCCACAGGTGACACTTCCACCTTCACCCTTCGATGACCCAGCACAGAGGACAAACCCATCCATCCCCAGCATAGAACACCCCCTCGGTTCCAGAGAGAAATCCTGATTTCTCCCAGAAATCCGGCCTGGGAACACTGGAACAGAGCCTTCATCAGCTTCCCTGATGAACCAAGAAGTGATGAACCAAAAGTGCTGAGCCCCACTCAGATGGCAGCAGGTGGAGACCCCAAATGGACACCACTGGGGCGTCCCAGCCATCCCTCCCCTGTCCCCACAGGAACCTGTCCCGCTCCAAGGAGCCGGGAAAGGGAAGCAAAGCCGGGCCGGCCTGGAGGAACTGAAGGACGTTTTTCCCCCAGAATGAAAGCTGTTCTGAATTTGCCATAGATGGGAATTAGAAGAAGATGTGGAGAGGCTGAAATGACCTGAGCCTGTCAGCAGAACTTGGGGGTTTTGTAGAAAACCTCGGAGAGGAGGGAAGTTTGGGCTGCTGCGGGATCCCCTGGGTGGCTGCTGCAGCACCCGGTTGCAATTTGTCCCGCAGTGTCACGGGAAGGGCAGGCAGCTCGGCCCCGTTCCCTGAGAACTGAACCACCATTCCTGGAGAACTGGAACAAGCCCAGCCCCCGGCATTAACCCACCTCCACCTCGACAGCAGCCCCAGAGTGAATTCCCCCGGGATCGGAGCCGCTCCCTTCCACGGGCATCGCTCACAGCCCAGCAGCACCGAGCGCTGGACGAAGCTCCCTGGGAATTCCACGGCAGCGGCGTTCCCAAAAGGGGATTTTGGTCCCTGCTGCACGAGGTTTCACGTCCGTCATCTGCAGGAAGGATCAAGTTTTGCTCACCTGGACAAAAAGCCCAAATCTGAGCCCAGGGGCTGTGTGGGGTGGGGGTGGCACACGGAGTTTGTGTCCCCGGGTGTGACCTTGGCACAGCACCAGGGTTTTGCCACAGCTGCCAAGGATTTGGCAGCTCCAGGTGAGGACCTGGAGACTCTGAGCTGGCTCTGAGCATGCCGGGACAGGGAAGGAGTCCTTGGCATGGGAATGGGATGGGATTTATGTCCCCTTCCCTCTCAAACCATCCCATGGCTCCACGGCTGTGGGACACCAGGAATGCTCCCAAAACCTCCTCAGCTTCTCCTCCACATCTCCAGAGTGCCAGGGCAGGAGCAGCGCCCAGCTGGAGAGCACGGAGAGATGAAACCACTCTGCGTTACCAAAACCACCCATAGAATTTTTAAGAGGAGAAATCCGGGAAAAGCCAGTCCATTTAAAGGTTAATTAGCAGCTACATTGCGATGAGCCGAGGAATCCATCATCCTGGGCAGCAGCATCCCGATGGGAGCCATTCCCAGGGATTTCTGCGGTGATTCCATCCCCTCTCCTGACAGGGCCGTGCTGCCCAGAGCCCTGTGCTCCTCCACACCAAACCAGGCACAAAACTGAGTTTATTTGGGCTCTGCCCGAGCTGCCTCAGCTCCAGAGCTGGCATCTCCTCGGCATCCTGGTGCTCCTGGCACAGCCGTCCTGGGAGCCACTTCCCAGCCCCGCAATGAAAACCAGGAGAAGCTGGAGCAGGAAAAATCACAGTGCCCAACCCAAAAATCACAGTCCAGGCTGGGTGAAAGGAGTTGAACTCTTTCCCAGCTGAAATCCCATAAACACAACAGCAACTCCTGAGGGCTCAACGGAAGGAGCAAGGAGAGCTCCTGCCTCAACCTGGCACTTTCCCTTTGCCTTATTAATTATTAATTATTATTATTAATTATTATTAATTATATCACAGTGGTTGGAAGATGTCCATGGCCAGGCTGGATTTGGTTTGGAGCACCCTGGGATGTGGAAGGAGCCGAGAGGTCGGAACTGGATGAAGGCCCCTTCTCAACCCAATCCAGCCCATGATTGGAAGAGAAAGGATTTCCAACACCTCTGGATTTCAGGACTGTTAAAAGGTCTAAAAGGCAGCCACACAAAAAGCTGGGCCAGAATTTGACTGCCCTGTGGTTAAACTTTGGATTTTCTGGTGCAGCCATGCCCAGAGAACGCGGATCCGCTGCTGGGACCCCCCAGGCCCCGCGGCCGTTACTCACCCAGATGCTGAAATAAAAAAGGCCATGATTTAGCAGTTTCATTTCTGAGGTCATAAAAGGAACTGAGAGGGATCCCCATTTATTAATAAAGTTCCTATGGAGTATAAATTTTCAATGCAGACTTAAAGGCACAGAATTCCTCTTAAATAAACAGCGAAACCTCCCCAGAACGCCAGGAAACGGGGAATAAAAAGCTCTTTTATGACAATAAGCACATTTGCACTCCAGGTCTGTGATGTGGGAGGGAGAAGGGGGAAAGCACAAGGAAGGGTAGGGGAACAGAACCTGCTGAGATCTGCACAAAGCCCTCAGCACCTCCCCAGATGTGTCCTGGCCCTACAACGTTCCCGGTGGCTCCGGCTGCTTTTCCCATCAAGGGCTGCCCCATCCATCCCAGCCCTGCCCGGCTCCCACGGCGCCGAGGGATCACATTTAACCTCAAGCTCCTGGCCTGACATTTCACTCATGAACCACTTCAAAAACCCTTCCCAGTTCTCAGATCATTCCCATCTCCTCCTACTCTTTTTTCCCGTAGTTCTCATCCCATCCCAAGACATCGCTGGTGCCGCTCGGGGTCCCCAGGTGCCGGGCAGGGGATGGAAGATGGTGACAGACCCCACAAAAAGCCACCTCCTGGCTCCAGGATTTCTCACACCTCATCTCCAGAGCCCCAGCGAGCAAAGAAAACCCTGGAGGTTCCCAGCTTCAAAGGCTGGACTTGATGATCTTGGAGGCCTTTCCGGGCCTGGATGGATCCGGGACTCGGTGACGGGAGCGGTGGCTCCGGCTCGGGGCAGACACTCGGGGAGGCTTTGTCTCAGAAAGCTTCCAGATCAAACACGAGTGGCAAGCGATGAATCCCTGCCCAGAGAGGGCTGCTCAACACTCTTAAAATAACAGATTCTGGGGCCAAGGCTTAATGAAAAAATAGCAGGGTCTTCCAGAGCCGTCTGAGGTTTCCATCCGGCGCTAAACAAAAACTCCTTTTACCGTCTCCCTCGAGTGGGTTCTCCGAGAGGTTCAACAAAGGATGCTGAGGGCAGTGCCCAGCGGAATTCCCGCTGCCCATCCAGCTCCTCCTCGGCAGGGAGGAAGGGGATGGCTGTAAACATTCCTAAATCCTGAGACTATCTAAACCAATCTTTAAATAAGATGAGAATATTTAAACCAGAGCCCTCTCAGTGACACCTCTCCTATCCATCGTTTCTCCAGTAGGACACGGCATCCCACGGCTTGTGGGTGCCTCTTCCCAAAATCCTGCGAGCCCAGCCCGTGGCTGCCCATCTCCCCGCCCATCCCTCCAGCCCCAAGGATGCATTTCCTCTCCTAAGACTTTAATATCCCAAGCAGACAAGCAGCAGGAGCGAAGATTAAGAAGGTCTCGTTCCTAAATTTGACTGGAGAATCAAATTCCCGCTCCCCAAACCTGCCCAGGAGCAGAACCCCCCATCCCATTATCCCCAGCCCGCTGTGGAAATCCTCCCAGCCGCCGGAGCGACCTCTCCAAAGGCTCTCCTGCTGCATCCAAGCCGGGAAAATTCCCTTCTTTTAATAACCAGCCTGATTTTGGCTTGTTAAGGCAAACCCCCGGAATGGGAACCAGCAGGAAGTTCAGCTCCGAGGGTGCCTCTGGAAGTCCCAGGGCAGGATAAATCCCGGCCCCCGTGGAGCAGGAGCTTCCAGAGGCTCTGGCTGAGCCCAGCCTTGGCACGGGCACAGCCAGCCCACGTGGCAGGGACACAAATCCCAGCCAGGGCTCCGTGACCTCTGGAGAGCAGGGAATGCTGCCGGAGTGGCAACGTCCCGGGAAAGGCACCGGGATCCAGCGGACCCCAAACAACAATTCCAGCTGTGCTGCCCAGGGCTACCCAGAGCCCAGAAATGCCAGGGATGAGGATAATCGGGAACACGAGCCAAAGTGCGTTTTTGGAACGCTTTTCTGGGCCGTCAAAAGGCCACGGGGCAGTGTGTGGAGAGCGGGAAGTGTCCCTGTGTCGCCCGGAATGTCGGGAAGCGCTGGCTCCTGTGGCTCTGGAAGCGGGCAGGGAAATGGGGTTGTGTTCAAACAGAACCCAGGGAGGGCCAGGATTTCCCAATGGAATCTCCGCGTGCCACGTCCCACCGATCCCCAGCATTCCCAGGAAAGCGCTCCGAGTCCCTCGCGCTCCACAGCCCGGGCACAGCCACCTCCGAGGGGATGCTCCAGGGTGTGCAGCAGCTGCTGCAGCTGGCTCAGGGCTCCAGGGGTGGGATCCCTGCCCAGTGTGGGAGATGTTCCCACTGGGGGCCGGGAATCAGGCTGGCCTGGAGCGTCGGGACAGCATTGGAGCAGCAGCTTTGTCCTGGGCAACCTCCAGATCCTGAGGGCTCTGCTGCCCTTCCCATCCCTCATCCCCTTCCCATCCCTCATTCCCTCCTCATCCCCCACTCCCTCCCCCTGGATTCTGCACCCTCCCACCCCACCCCTGCACCCCTCAGGTGCTCCTGAGCTCACCCAGCAGCCCGGAGCTGCCCCACGTCGCCCCGCTGTGCTCCACAGGAATCCCGGGAATCCCAGAGCCCCAGCTCTCCATCACACCTGTGTAATCCCACCAGTGCCAGCATCCCTGTGGAGAAATCCCAGAAGAGCTCACCAGAACGGAGCAGATGGAGCGGCCCAGAGCCAGCACTGCTGGGCAGGACAGGAGCCGCTGCTGCGAAATCCCATCCTGGCACCCAACCTCGAAAGTGCAGTTTGCCAAGGAAGAAGGCTCCGGGAGCTGGAGTTCACCCCGTTTTTTCCATGGATTTGTGGCAGAGCAGCAGGAAGGGCAGCTTGGGCACGAGGCAGATTTTTATAAAACGCCAATTTTCATTTAAGCGTGAAGAAAATGCCACGGTGGCACATTTCATTACTGAACCAATGGATTAAAGGTGGGTTTGGAATTGAAAAACAACCGACAGATGCTCAGGACTCCACACGGAGCCACTCCCAGGACTCCTGGGAAAGATCCACATCAAACCCAGTTCCATTTGGAAGAGTCACCAGGAGCACCGAGCAAACACCCAAGGGAACTTCCATCCCCCCATAAACCCAGGGAACTCGGGGTCTGAATTCAATCGAAATCCAGACATCCCTAAAATCCTTGGGATGATCCTTCAGTGGCTCTCCCTGATCTCTGAGCTGCAGGGATGGGGTGGGAGGCGAGGGAAGAGACCCAAACCTGGATCTGCATCCCGGATTTCACACACAGCTCTTGTTCCATGGAGTCCATCCATGCCCTGAGGAGCCCCATCCCCCCCAGGTGACGGCCAGCACAGCATTCCCACCAAAATCCGAGCAGCGCCTCCGTGTTCACACCCGCTTCTGTTGGCCAGAGCAGCTGGGGCTGCCCCTGGATCCCTGGCAGTGCCCAAGGCCAGGCTGGACACTGGGGCTTGGAGCAGCCTGGGATGGTGGGAGCTGTCCCTGCCCATGGCATGGGGTGGGATGGGATCATCTTTAAAGCCCTTCCCAATCCATTCCCATCTCCAGGCTGCCAAGGAGAGAAAATGCCCTGACCCAACCTCACCTGGTGGCACGAGGATGAAACATCCCCTTCCACCAGCACAGCTGGAATTCCAGCTGTTCCGACTCCCACTGCTGGATCAACCTGTTCCAATTCCTCCTGGATCAGCTGGTCCCACCTCCTACTGGATCAGCCTGTCCAAAAATTCCTCCTGGATTAGCCTGTCCAAACTCCCACTGGATCAACCTGTCCCATTTCATCCTGGATTAGCCTGTCCAAACTCCCACTGGATCAACCTGCCCCATTTCATCCCGGATCAGCCTGTCCCAATTCCCACTGGATCAACCTGTCCCATTTCGTCCTGGATCAACCTGTCCCAGTTCCTACTGGACCAACCTATTACAACTCCCATTGGATCAACCTATCCAAAAATTCATCCTGGATCAACCTGCCCCAATTCCTCCTGGATCAACCTGTCCCAACTCCCACTGGGATCAACTTGTCCCAATCCATCCTGGATCAACCTGTCCCAACCCAGATCCCCACCTACCCAAGCCCAGCTCTGCCACTGCAGCATCCCGGTGATTCCCATAAATAAACTCCTGCTTTTCCTGCCCCTCCGGAAAGGCAGAGCTGACTCTTCTGGCTGTCCCCAGCACCGCATCCCCGACTGCCTCTTGCCTGGGCTGCTTTCGGCCCCTGGCTCGCAGCAGCACCATCCCCATCCTCCGCATGCCCGGCACATTCCGGCCGCGGAGCGAGATAACGAGGCCGGCCCGGATATCAGCACGTGTTAACGGGATGTAATTCAGGCCCAGCCAGCCTCGAGCTCAGAGCCCTGTAAAAAACCCCACCAAAACCCAAACACACACGCAGGTTCACGGGGCCAAAGTCCACGTGGAGTTCAAGCGTGTGCAGCTCCTTTCATCCGCTCCAGGCCGGGTAATTAAGAACAAGATTTGGAACGCGGCGAATTCCCCCGGAATTTAGGTAATAAAGCTCAGACTGGGATAAAACCCAGGAGGGAAGGAGTCCGGGAGAGCTCCTGGGCGGGACAGGGAGCGCTGAGGTTCCCCTGTGAGACCCCGGGAATGCCTCACTGAGTCCATCCCAGGAGGGGCTGGGAGCTCCCCCGTTCCCGGGAGCGTGGCCATGGCTCCGAGCACTGCTGGCCAGATCCTGCTGATTATCACAAAATGAAATGTTCAGCCCTTGTCAGCGGCAGCCTCAGATTTGTAATGTTACAAAAACCCCATTTCCTCTCCCATTGTAGCGAGGCCTCCTCCGTTCCCGCTGGTGAAATCAAACAATTTTAAAGGAATTTATATGATCCTAATTTAAACCGAATGCACGGAGCTGCCAATCGCGGCTCCCCGGCTCTCCAGGCCTCCTGCCAGCTCCACTCCTTCCCAGAGCTCCCATCCACATCCCGGCCAGCAGGTCCAGGGAAAACACCCAGCGACCCCAGCCACCGTACTGGTGGTACTGGGAGGGACGCCCTGCGGCCAGGGGACACCGAGCGACCCCGCACAGCGGCAGCTCCGAAGCTCCAGCTGCTCCTCCTTCCCCCCCACGGAGCTGCAGGATGGACACAGCACCTTGCTCCAGTCCCAGGATCGCTCCTGGGATTTCCCAAGGGCAAGTGGCACATGGAGCTCCCTCCTAATCCACACTGAGTCCAACCTGGAGATAACTCTGCTCCCACAAAGGGTGAGAGAAAACCCTCCTGAAGCCTGCACATCGCTCCCATAGAACAGCAGGAAGCGGGGATTTGGAGAAGCTGGAAGATGCAAAATTCCCTGTATTATCCACAGGCAAATTGAAGACAAGGGGCTCCAGGAGAGCTGCAGAGGGACTGGGGCCAAGGCCTGGAGGGACAGGAGGCAGGGAATGGCTTCCCAGTGGGAAAGAGGAGCTTGGGCTGGGATGTTGGGAAGGAATTGCTGGCTGGGAGGGTGGCGAGGGGCTGGGCTGGAATTGCCAGAGCAGCTGGGGCTGCCCCTGGATCCCTGGGAATGTCCAAGGCCAGGCTGGACACTGGGGCTTGGATCCACCTGGGATGGTGGGAGGTGTCCCTGCCCATGGATGAGGTGGGATGAGATGAACTTTAAGGTCCCTTCCATTCCATTCCATTCCAAACCATTCCATGATTCCAGGAAAATCATGCACGAGTTGCTCCCCAGCTCTGTCTCCCACAGGATGAAGAACCAACTTCCCCCCATTATTTCCAGGGAATTTTAGTGACCCCTCATTCCAGGCTGGTCCCACTCGCTGCCCCCATTCCCTAATTCAGGCAGAGCAGGAGCAGCCAATCCTCAGCTCCCCCAGAGCCTGTCCTGGTTCTGCAGCTGGGAATATCAGGAGGAGGAGGAGGAGGAAGGGCTGGAATTGATGGGAAGACACCGGGAGAAGCCACAGGATTCCTTCCCTCAGTGCAAGAGATGGAGAAGGAACGGAGCCCTGGGAGCAGGAGGGACGGGAAGAACGGGAAGAGCAGCACTGTGGATAGGGAAGGGACGGAAACACAAACCTAGAGAAGTTTCTCCAACCAGAACAGCAAAAAAGGTGCCTGAAAGGATGGAAATTTCTCCAAATTGATCACCTAAAATCCATGGAAACGTGGCTGGATGTGCACATCCCTCCTCACCCATCACATCCACCAGCACAGTGCCAGGAGATTGGAATCCTCTCCCGGAATTCCTGGAACTGGATATTACCAGACAACACCAGCACCCTGTGATGTCCCTAAAATCAATAAATATCCTTCAGAGGATAAAAAAATGACTTCATTAAATAAAGTGCTCATTGTGTTAATTGGGCACCAAAGAGAAATGGAATTCCTGTTCCTTCCCAGCCCCAGGGACCAAGGAAGGATCTTCCCAAAGCTCTGCCTGCCCCAAGGAACACGAGGAGTATTTTTGTATGGAATTCTGCTCCAGAAATCGCTGCCTCAGGTAAATCCAGCACCTGGAGCCCTCCCAGCCATCACCACTGGGCACATGTGGCTCCACATCTGGATTGGGAGGGGTTTCAGGAAGGTCAGTCTGAATTAACAAGTTTGCTGAGCTCTCAGGTGCCAGCTGGCCCCTCCCCACAGCTCCATCCCACAAGGAAAGACTGGCTTGGCTATCCCAAAAAAACCCAGGAAGGAGCTGGGAAGATAAAAAAGGCACTGAAACACGGGGAATCAAATTAACTCATAAAATCCCCCAGTTCCATCCTGCCACAGAAAGGCTGGGGGCTGTAAGACACAAAACCGAACTCGTCTGTGCCCACAAACACAGCAGCAGAACCCCAGCAGCTCCTGGAAAATTCCAGCCAAGTCCTTCGCATAAATCAGCATCCGCCACCACCGGGGAAGGGTTTCACTGCCCAGGGCAGGTGACAGCTCACGGCTCCTGCACTCCAGCAAAGCCCTTCCCAGGAGCAATCGCAGAGCTCTGGGATGAGAGGAACTGAGAGCCAAACACCCAGCAGGAGCGGGAAAGGCAAATCCTGGTTTAAGGCACAGCTGGGGATGTTCAGTTCATCAGCTCACCCTGTACAGAATCAGCCACGGGAAAGGGCAAGGGAGCCACAAGCCAGGCTTAGCTGGGATTTAAAACCACTTTAGGATGCAAAATAAATCAAATTCAGTGCACAAACTCCTACTTTTTTATCCCAAAACTGGGAAATCAGCCTGGTGTCTCCAGGTCTCCCAGTAGCACCAACTCCCTGCGCAGGGAAGTGGAAGATAGGAGTGGAAAATACGAGTGGAAAATGGAGTTATGCACCTCGGGACTGCCAAGAAACCACGGAAAACCCCAGCTGGGAGAAGCCAATGACACAACGGATCATCACTTCCCAACGGTCTAAAAACCAGGATAAAACTCCAGGAGTAACCATGGAGAACCAACCACTCCTCACCCAGCAACAGAATTCCAAACTCAACCCACTGCCTCGGGCTGGAAAAGCAGAACTTCCACACGACCGATCCTCCAAGCTCTTCCCGAAAAGCGGCCGCTGCCATCCCCCCCATCCCACCTGCTTCATGGCCGTCTCGCCGATCTTGTCCGAGTGCTTGCGGATGCTCTCCAGGAAGTCCTTGAGGTCGGACATGGAGAGCTCCTTGATCTCCTCGCGCAGCCGCGGGATGTTGTCCACCATGACCTTGCAGAAGCGGTAGTGGCTCACCTGGGGCAGGAACGTGTGCTCCAGGTGCTCCAGGGTCTTCAGCGCTGGGTAGTGCCTGGGAGAGCAGGAAAAGGTCAGGAGCAGCCCCAGCCCCACCCCATTCCCTCCGGAACGTGGAGGGGTTGGAAGTTATCCGACACGACTCAGCTCCAGCGGACCACGGAACCACGGGGACCTGCACGCCCATCCCCTGCCTGGGCTTCCACCAGCCCAGGGTGGCAACCCCTGACAGGGAGACGAAATCCTGGAGCTGGGAACATCCCATAAATCCTGCGGGCTGATCAACCAGCGCCTGACTCATCGGTTAATAATTAATTAATTAATTAATTAACACCCAAGATCTGCTGCCGACACAGACCTTGTAAAGAGCCTGGAGGTGCAAGCTCAGCTCCCTTTCCCTGGGGATTCCAGGATCTGATCCCACTTTCCCCCTCCTAAACACCACATCAAAACCACTTCCCACCCAAAGGGTTTTTTATTTAGAGGGGAAAAGCCTGGATCCAAACCCCAGATCAGGGATCCAACAGATCCATCAGCCCCTGCCTCCCCATCAGCTGCTGGATCCATGCCCTTCTCCGTGTTGGAATAATTCATTTCTCCATCCCAAAATGAATATTTTATACTTCTCAAAATGCAGGAATCCCACGGATAACGAATTCCTTTTTATTGTTGGTCATGCCCCATTCAGTTCGATCCTCCTTTTCTGCATGAAAGTGAATTTCAGATGGGAAATTGAGCCGAGAAATTCATTTGTCTCAAATGCCCTCCCGTCTTTTCCCTCTGGAAAGTGGGAATCCATAGGATTTGCCATTTCCTGGGATGTGGAGCCACCCTGGATGGCGATATAAGATTCAAGACCATCCTCCTGCCCTAACCACAGACCTGGTCAGAAGTGAAAAATAATCAAAAGGGAACCACCCAGGAAGGGTTAATAGGGTTTAACAACAGAATAAACCAACACTGTGTAATAAAGGTTATATATTCTATAATCAAATAAACAGATTTATTATCAATAAATCTCATGTCAGCCACTTTGAGGGGGAATCAAGGGCATTTCAGCTCACACAGCCTCGGAGAAATCCTGGGCAAAATTCCACCTGGAATTTTGGGGGAGAAGCAGTCTTTGGTCATAAAAAACCACAGGAACACCACTGCAAACCCTGCCATTCATATTCCATTCAGGATAATTCCCGCCTGAAGTGCCGGGAATTCTTTCAGCCCCATTCCCAACACCGATGGATTCACCCCTGACTGGGGGGCTTCCCAGTGGGCAAGGTGTGACCAGGGATTCAAATCAAAGCCTCTGCAGAGAAACCTGGGAACGAGCAGGGAGCCAGGGATCCACCCAGAGGGATGAGCACCCACCAGGGATTTACCTTTCCGGGAATTCTCTGGTCCCATTCCCTACACAAACCCCCCGGAGCAGCTCCCAGCTCCGTGTCCCCGGGAGCTGAGGGGGAAAAGCAGGATTTTGATAAAATCCGGGCTCAGAGGGGCCTTTTGGGGTTGTTTCCCTGCTCCTGCTGGGCATTGCTCAGCTCCAAGCAGGATGAACGTTCCCAGTGGATGCACGAGCGTTCTCATGGAGCATCCAGGCCTGCAAGGAAGCTGAAGAGGGAATTTCTGTTGGGAATTGTAGTGCCAGGAGGCAGGGAATGGCTTCCCAGTGGGAAAGGGGAGCTTGGGCTGGGATGGTGGGAAGGAATTGCTGGCTGGGAGGGTGGGGAGGGGCTGGGCTGGAATTGCCAGAGCAGCTGGGGCTGCCCCTGGATCCCTGGGAATGCCCAAGGCCAGGCTGGACATTGGGGCTTGGATCCACCTGGGATGGTGGGAAGTGTGGAATTAGGTGATCTTTGGGGTCTCTTCCAACCCAAACCATTCCATGATTTTATGATTCCATTTCTCACTGCTTGGAGACCCCAAGACAGAGCCAGGACAAGGTCAATTAAAGGGTCTGATCCCTCCAGAGCCCTGCAGGACCAGGAGGAATCCCTGGAGCCAGAAATTTTAGGGTTCCCCAGTATTTTCCACACATCTCAGCCATGGGAAAAAGGCTCTTTCTGTCCCTACCTTAATTTCAGGCCAATGGCAGAGAAATCCTCCCTCTCCATCCCAATCATTCCTCTGGGATCAGCCCACACTCCTTCCCCGCCTCCATCCCATGGCCATGGATTCTCCATTTGGAAAATCCCAAGCTGGTTCATGTGAACATCCCCCAGTTCCTCCTGGCTCAGGAGTTTATTGCCCCAAACCCAGTCAATCCCAAACCCAAGCCCTGGCTGCCACCCTGGAATGATCCAAGTGAGACCTGGAGCAGATGAAAAACATGGAATATCTTGGGCCGTGTGTGGTGAATGGAGCCATCAAATCCAGACAAAGAAAACCGGAAAAAAACTGGCCAAGGCTCCCGATATTCCTTAAACGTGGCTTCCAGCTTGGATTCGTTTCTGAATGAACCAATCTCAACAAGGGAGGGAAAACAGCGACGCCATTCTGAGCAGCAAACCCCGGGAATGCCGTCCAGAGGGAGGGGGTGGAGCAGCGTGTGGATTCCCTGCGGGAATTCCCAGGGATCAGCTCCACTCCCACTGCACATCTCCCAGCAGATCAGCCCCTCGCTGCTCCCCGGAATGCTTGGAGAACCCATCCCTGCCCTGGAGTGCCCCAGGAAGAGCCAGGAGCTCTGGGAACAGCTCAAGGAGCCCCCCAAAGCCCTCCCAGGCGCCTCCGAGGGGTCACCTCATCTGCTCACCCCACGCCCAGCAGGGCGGGAACAAATCCCATCCCTTCTCCCGAACATCCAGCTGCTCCCACACTGCGGGGCAGGCACGGAGCAGGGATGGGGCCGCTTTTCCAGCCTGGCATGCAGCTGGAGCCGCGCCTTCCCCCTTCCAGCAGCTGCTCCGTGCCCAGTTGGCCACCCCTGGGGCTTCAAAATCACTCCATGCCACTCAAACAAACCAGGATTCCTGCCAACATCCCAGATTTTCATCCCTCGGCATCCCAGCAGATGCGGGGTGGGGAAACTCCTGGATTTACAGCCCAGCACTCCCAAATTACTGAGGAATTATCTCTACAGCCAAAGAAGTTTTCAGGTTTCTCCCCAGCTTCCACCATCCTGCTGTTCCCAGCTGTTTGGATCCCGCCCACATTCCCTGGAATCTCTCCGATCCTATCGGGATTAGGATTACGGCATTCACGGAATAAAATGTAGCTGATAACACGCACTGATTGCACGCACAGCAGTGCTGAGCTTCCATGAGAAAACAAGGAATCCATTCCCAAAACCTGAGCCCGCTGCCATCCCAACTCTCGGCTGTCCCGCAGGAGGCTGAGCAGGACCGTGAGGAAAACCAGCCAAAACCCAGGGAATTTAACCTGGAAAGGCTGGTTTTGAACTGCTGGGAAGCTCCTGAAATTATCCAGCACCAAACAATTCCTTGGATTCTTCCCATAAAACCCCAGTTCAGAGCAGATTTACCTCTTGGATTTCATCTGCTCCCGCAGCTTGCTGTACATCTCCAGCACTGGGAAAAGAAGGAAAACACGGCTCTGAGACAGCAGCACACAGCAGAGAGTCGGGAATTCAAACAAACAGCTCCGGGAAGGAAGCAAAAAGTTGGGAATTCAAAGAAAGAGCTCCAAAAAGGAGGAACGAGGGGAGATTCCTCACCGGGAAGACACAGCGTGAGTTTATCGACCGTGGCCGAGATGTTCCTCTGCTGCAGCCGGCACTGCTTCAGCTCCTCCATGGCAAGGATCAGCTTGGGAAAACGGGAGAAGCCCCGTTAGGATCAGCACACGCCCGTGGTGTCCATCCCAAATCCTGCTCTGGTAAGCGGCTTCCAGCAAGTGGCAGGAATGTCCCTGAATTCCCTGAATTTCAGCAGAGGGAGCAGCAAAACCAAAGGCATCGAAGCAGCCTTGGAGCGCGTCCCGTGGATTCCAAAACATTATCTCCCCCTCCTGTTGGAGGCACCGCTTCCAAGATTTCTGGTTCCCAAAGGCAGGATGTGGCTGCTCGCTCCCGGGGGATTCGCCGCATCCCAAAGCTAGCGGGGATTTCTCAGGGCTCAGGCTCCACCAGAAAATCCTGGGATGTGGACAAGGGGAAGCCATGGATACCAGGCCAGGTTGGACTGGGAATTCTCATCCCAAGACAATAGGATTTCTCAGGGCTCAGGCTCCACCAGAAAATCCTGGGATGTGGACAAGGGGAAGCCATGGATACTTGGGTTGGACTGGGAATTCTCACCATTCCAAGCTAACAGGGATTTTTCCAGTGCTTGGATTCCAACAGAAAAACCTGGGGATGTAGAAAAGGGAAAACCAAGGACACGAGGCCAGGCTGGATGGAGAATTCTCCTCATCCCGAGCTAACAGGGATTTTCCAGCGCTCAGGCTCCACCAGGAAAACGTGGGATGTGGAAAAGGGGAAAACATGGATACAAGGCCAGGCTGGATGGGGAATTCTCATCCCAAGCCAACAGGGATTCCTCAGTGCTCCAAGAGAGAAACCTGGGGATGTGGGAGAGGGGAAAACAAGGACACGAGACCAGGTTGGATGGGGCTTGGAGCAGCCTGGGAGAGCAGAAGGTGTCCCTGCCCATGGCAGGGGTGGGATAAATGGTTTTTATGTCCCTCCCATCCCAATCCCGGCTGTAATTCCAGGACTGGATGCATCACTTACTTCTTTCCCTTCGTTCTGCAGCTTCCGGTTGGTGTCCGTCACTTGGTTCTGCAGGAATATTGGGAAGAACACAAAGCACACCCCATAAATCAGGACAATGTTTTTCCCACCGAAACAAAGTGTCCATAAACACCACCCCTCCCCACGGCTCCCATTCCATGGAAAAGCTGTTTATTGCTGAGTTAACGGCCGCTGCCACCGGGGGACGAATCCAGGGATTTTCCTCCTTGCCACTGGAGAAAAGGGAAAGGCAGCGGGAGTTCAGAGGCGTGGAAGCCTCAAAATGCTGGAGTTTTCATGGATCCAGACTGGATTGTGATCCAAAAGCTGTTCCACTTGATTGGGGGAGGAATTAATTCCCTTCTCCATCACCAAATAAATTTAGGTTTTAACTCCTTCGTATCCCAGCAGGAAAGGATTCCTTACCAGGAGCTTTCCCTAGAAATAATTATTTATATTTATAGGAATCCCTATAAACTTCCTTTGGATCTTCATCTCCCTCTGGATCCTTGCCCCTGGCTGGTGTAAGAAGGAATTATTTATACACCTGGGATAAAAACCTCTGTGCTGGATCATCCCATCAAGCTGGGGCTCAGAACTGGAAAATTTCCCACTTGGCAAACCTGAGGATTCCCTGGAGTGGGAAGAGCCCAGCCCTTCCCAGCCCCAGTGGGACCCACAGGAGAACAAAGGGGATTTCGGGGCTCATCGGGATGGAAAATCAGGAGCTCTCCCATGATTTAGCCAACAAGTGGGAAGAGGCCTTTGGGAATTCCCCTGGGGTCAGGCAGGGAAGGGCTGTAAACCCCGGGACAGCTGGAAAAACCAACGCAAACTTCCCAGCCAACATTCCCAGCTCCAGATCTCCAGCAAAGCAGCAATTCCAAGGGAATTCCAGCAGGACTGCTCAGGGTTCAGGTGCCTCCCATCACTCCGAGGTTCCCATGCCATAAAACCCCTTTTTTTCCCCCCAGAATATTCCTTGTGCCGCTCCCGAAGCTGGAAATGTTCATTTCCAGGCTCGTCCCTGTAAGAGGCTTCGGGTCTGATCCCGGCTCTCCGCGCACTGGGAGCTGCTGCTGGATTTCTGCCCCATTTCAGGAACTAATTCCTGCCTGTTTCCCGGAGTTCTGCTCGTTCTGGAAGCAGAAGCTTTCCCAGAGCTTGGAAAACACCACGAGCTGGGAACCAGAGCCCTCCCAGGGCTTTGAGGAGTGTGAGATCTCAGAAATCCACCTGAGAGCTTCGCTTCCTTTGGAATAACCATGGAAATGAGGAATTTTTAACGAAGTTCACCCCAGGGAAGGAACAGCCCCGGGGGGCTCTCCCGTTCCCCAGCAGGATGCGGATGGAGGAGGAGGAGCAGGAGCAGCTCCAAGGGGGATTGGGAAGGAAAAACCATCCTGGAGCAGGAATCCAGTGGGGAGCAGCTGAGGGAGCTGGGAAGGGGCTGGAGAATTCCTGAGGGAGCTGGGAAAGGGGCTCAGGCTGGAGCAAAGGAGGATCCAGAGGGATCTTTTCCCTCTCTCTGGAATTCCCTGACAGGAGGAGGCAGCCAGGGGGGATTTGGGATCTGTTCCCAGGGAACAGGGACAGGAGGAGAGGGAACGGCCTCAGGCTGGGCCAGGGGAGGCTCAGGGTGGGTATTGGGAATATTCCTCTTGGAAAGGGCTGTCCAGGCCTGGCAGGGACTGCCCAAAGAGGCAGCGGAATTCCCATCCCTGGAAGGATTCAAATCCGTGTGGATGCAGCCCTCGGGGAGGGGGTTTAGTGGAAACACAGTGGTGGCTGGACTCGATGATCTCCAACACCTTCTCCAACCTGAACAACTCCATGATCCCACAACCTCCCTCCTTTTTGAGCTCACCAGGTCGGACAGAAGGGGAACCTTGGATTCATCCACATAAAATGGATTCAGGATCCATTTGGTTTTTTCCCCATTGGAAAAGATCCCAGGCAACCACAATTTTCCAGCTTCCACCAGGAAGGTTTGTGGTGCTCCCAGCAGCAGAACCCTCAAACCCCACAAGCTCCCTTCAATTCCCACAGCAGCCACGCTGCTTTTGGAGCTTCCCAGGATTCAAGGAGAGGAGTTATCCATGATTTCCCCTCACACTGCTTCCCTCCAGCATCTGCATCCCATCCCTCCCCCTCCTGCAGTAGCTGCAGCTCTCCTGGCTCCCTGCCCTCCCCAAAACCTGCTCATTTCCTTTACGATGTATGGAGCTTTTACGAGCGGGAGCCCAGCATCTCTTCCAAAGATTATTTGATTTGCTCAGATCCTGAAAATCCCACCAGGAGAAAGGAATCCGTGTCGGGTAATTTAAAACCACTCCAAAATAATGCCGAGGCTGGAGGAGTTCTCTGTTGAAATTACACAGCAATCCCAGCTCCAGGAAAAAGCAGGGAGAGAGCGGATCCCTGCACGCTCCGGGTTTTCAGGGGGCAGGGGTTGTGTTTGGGTTTGTTCCGAAAGTCTGCAGGCCTGGATTAAAACAGGGATGATTATTTACACAGACCCCGAGCAGCCAAGCTGGGCTTAGCAGAGCGGGGATTTGCTAATCCAGGCCAGACACCCAGAGGGGGACAGACAGGTGGCATGGATGGGAGGGATGAGGCACCGGGAGCACTCCAGGGATCTGTGGGACAGCCAAGCTGTTCCTTCACCCACACACCCAGAACGTGCAGCTGGGGGCTCCGAGAGTCCTGTGGGATCATTCCAGAGGGGGAAAATGCTGGGAGAGAGGAGCAAAGGAGCCCTGGGAATGGCCCCTGCTCTGGATCCATCCCTGTCCCTCGCAGTGACTTCCACTCCCGAGGGAAGGGACAGCCACCGGAGCGATCCTTCCTGGTGGAAACTCAGGAAGTGCCAGGAACTGCTCCCAGCTCTCTTCCCGACATAGGAGGGAAAATTCCTTCCTGGAAAGGGCTGTCCAGGCCTGGCACAGCTGCCCAGGGCAGGGGAGGAGTCCCCATCCCTGAGGGATTTAAAGCCATGGATGTGGCTCGTGGGGACAGGGGCAGTGCTGGGGATGGTTGGACTCCATGGGCTCAGAGGGGTTTTCCAACCTGAATCATTCTGGGGTTCTGTGAAATTACGGAGGAAGAATCTCTGGTTTATGCCTGACAGCTCAAAAAGCTCTAGAATTAAAAAGGACTTTGCAGCCACGTGACCTGAGATTGCTGGAGAGGGAAGGACAGCCCTACATGGGATAACACTGGATGAGGTGGGATGAAAATCCATCAGGAATGACACAGCTGAGTTGGAGAATCTGGGAATGGGTTGGGTGGGAAGCAACATTAAATCCCATCCCATTCCACCCCTGCCATGGGCAGGGACACCTCCCACCATCCCAGGTGGATCCAAGCCCCAGTGTCCAGCCTGGCCTTGGGCACTGCCAGGGATCCAGGGGCAGCCCCAGCTGCTCTGGCAATTCCAGCCCAGCCCCTCCCCACCCTCCCAACCAGCAATTCCTTCCCAACATCCCATCATTCTGTCCATGTAATGGCAGAGGAGCTCCTCTGCTGGTCACAGAATCCCAAAATCATCATGGTTGGGAAAGATCACAGAGTCCAACCATCCCCAGCACTGCCCAGGCCAGCACTGCCCCACATCCCCAAGGGCCACATCCACAGGGCTCCGAAATCCCTCCAGGGATGGGGACTCCAAACCTCCCTGGGCAGCTGTGCCAGGCCTGGACAGCCCTTTCCAGGAAGGAATATTCCCAGTATCCACCCTGAGCCTGCCCTGGCCCAGCCTGAGGCCGTTCCCTCTCCTCCTGTCCCTGTTCCCTGCCAGCAGAGCCCGACCCCCCCGGCTGCCCCCTCCTGTCAGGGACTTGTGCAGAGCCACAAGGTCCCCCCTGAGCCTCCTTTGCTCCAGCCTGAGCCCCTTTCCAGCTCCCTCAGGAATTCTCCAGCCCCTTCCCAGCCCCGTTCCCTTCCCTGGACAGCTCCAGCCCCTCAGGGTCTCTCCAGAGCTGCCCCCGGCACTGGAGGTGCCCCAGCAGTGCCAGCACAGGGACGGGCACTGCCCTGGCCCTGCTGCCACTCCAGAGCTGGCACAGCCCAGGGGCCACTGGCCTCCATCGGCCTCGTGCCCACCTGGGCACCCCGAGCTCGTGTTCAGCCAACTCCTGCTCAAGGAGATCAAGTTCCCAACCCAGAGCTTGGCCTATTTAGGGAAAAACGGGGCAGAAGATGCAGTGGTGAGGTTCTGATGGGGCTTGAGTTCATTTGGGGGCACCCAGAGGCACCCTGAGAGCCCCGGGGCTGCGTGACACACGAGTGAGAGAAGGTGACACATCCACGTCGAGCTGAGCGCTCCTGAAACAACAACGGGGACGTTGCTGCAAAAACCAAATCCTACAGAACAGCCCCGAGCCAGGAGCACACGAGAGAAGGCTCCGAGCAGGGAGGGCCCTGCTTTCATTGCTGCTTCCTCACGGGTTCAAAGCCCAGCTCTACTGAGAAAAGCCTGAGATCAAATAGAGGATGAATGGCTGGAACCAAACCCACTCTCACCACTGGATCCACAGATGATTCCCAAGGGAAAGCCTCACAAAGAGGGCTCCAGGACTTTCTGGGGATGTTTTTGCCATGTGCTGCTTTATGGATCACATAGGCCTGGAAATCAAGAGAGATCCTGAGGGGACAGGGATGGACTTCACAGTGAGCCACCAACAAAGGGGCTGCTGGCAGAATGGGAACCAGCTCCGAGCAAACAAACAATGTGGAATTCTTGGCTGGAAAACAATGGCTTAGGAAAAAAAAAAAGAAAAAAAAAAAAAAAAGAGGGGAAAAAAATAAAAAAGGACTTATTTCATGGTAATTCCAATGGACTCATCCTGCAACAAACTGCTGGGTGAATTCTCCTCAGGACATCCCTCAGGAAGGTGTTCCTGAGAGCAAAGCCCTTCTTGGGGATGTGTGAAGTTAGAATCCTGCTGGGAAATGCCCCAGGTGGCTTGAAATCAGTAAATAAATGTGTTAAAAGCAGCAAGCAGCACCCTGACCTCGAGCTCTTCCTTCTTTTCCAGAAAATTTGCTTTTTCTGACGTTTTCCCTCATGTTTTAGAACTTCAGCTTTTCCAGAGCCCACTGAAGGGTCTCCCACACTCCTGGAACACCAGGAAGGTCCTTCCCAACAGGACAGGCCCCACTCCACTGGAAAATCTCCCAGTGCTGGTTCCCCACAACTTTGTGGGAGCCCCAGGACTCAGCCCCACTCACCAAGTGACTCTTCTGGGAGGGATTTTGGATTTCCAACCCAGGTCCCACCTCGCTCCTGCAGGAAGGGACGGCCCAGCTGCCTCTCCCTGCCCTCTTTGGAGTTGTGGAGGAAAACCAGGAAGGTTTTCACACTGATGTGCCCCCAAATTACGGAATATTGGTATTTTAAGGCACAGGAACCAAGCTTAAACCCCAATTCCACCTGACCCCGAACACCTCCAACCTCCTGGTCCCTTTTCCTCCCCTGAAGCCACCCCTATTCCACACTATCATCCTACAAGTGGCTTTTTCCACACATTACTACACACACTCTGCCAAGAACTGGGTAAATCCCACTCTCCCTCATTTTCCTGCACAGTTTTAAAGGCCACAAGACCTATTTTAGCTGAAGAAACTGGGATAAGGTCCATGAGGAAAAGCACTTTTCCTAATTAAACGGGCTTGGCTCTAAGTTCTCTGATGCTTTTAACGCACCACGCCACTCCAGCTTGCCCTAATAATTATTACATTTTCAACGACCAACCCATGGCTCCAGGAAGAATTAGGATAAATATTTCTATTTTTAATTTCTTTAATTAGAAATGCTCTGGGCCAAAGGAGAAAAGATTCAGGCGGTTCCACAGAATCCCAGAGCGGCTGAGGTTGGGCCACCTCACCCCCTGCTCCGGAGGGGTCACCTAAAAAGAGCTGCCCAGGGCAGGCTCAGGCCAGGAAATTCCCTCACCTTGAGTTTCTGGGCTTCGCCCCGGACCTTGAGCAGCTCGGTGATGGAATCCACGAAGCCCTGGTAGTGGAAGTTGCACATCTTCTCGATCTCCCGGTCGTGGTTGCGGATCCGCGCCTCCAACTTCTCCATGAAGCGCCCGTGCTCCTCGCCATCGTACACGGACCTGCGGGGACACGGCGCTGCTCAGCGGCCCAAATCCCGCCCCAAAAAAGCCCTCCTGGGATGAAGGGACGGGTCATAAACCAGGCACCAAAGCTGCGTTTAAAAACCTTTCTATTCCAAGTTTCTTTTCCTTTTCCCACCGTTTTGGTGTTCCCTCAGAGACCAGAACAGGCCAAGCTGGGCCTGAAATGTTTCTTTCTACCCTTCTTTTCCTTTTCCCACCAGTTTGGTGTTCCCTGAGAGACAAACCAGGCCTGAAATGTTTCTATTCCAAGTTTTCTTTTCCTTTTCCCACCGTTTTGGTGTTCCCTCAGAGACCAGAACAGGCCAGGAGCACCTGAAACAAAGGTTTGTCTTTGAGTTGAGCCACCTCTGACCCCCCTGTCCAGAAATCCCGCCTGGAGAAGCCTCTGGGTGCTCTTTGGGCTCCGAGGGTAAAAGGGACAATGGAAAACAGGATCTCCACAGCTGTCAAAATCCCCTTCCCTCCACACCCCAAATTCTGCCAGCACAGTTTTAACCCCTGTTGATAAAAGACCAACAGAGCTGCTGGGGACACCACTGGACACACATCCAGTGACCAGGAGCGGTAAATCATGGAATGCCAGGATGGTTTGGATTGCAAGGGACCTTCAATCCCACCCCATTCCCACCCCATCCATGGGCAGGGACACCTCCCACCATCCCAGCTGGATCCAAGCCCCAGTGTCCAGCCTGGTCTTGGGCACTGCCAGGGATCCAGGGGCAGCCCTAGCTGCTCTGGCAATTCCAGCCCAGCCCCTCCCCACCCTCCCAGCCAGCAATTCCTTCCCAACATCCCATCCATCCCTGCCCTCCCTCAGCTTCAAACCAAACAGAAGGATGGAAGTTAAAACCAAATTTCTCTCCTTCAAACGTCTCCCCAGGAGGCAGAGGGATCGGGCCACACGCTGGGATTTCTGGGGTTGCTTTCCTGGTTTTTTACAGCAAATATGGATATTTGCAATGCATCGTGGCAATCCCACCCCTGGCCCTGCCTTTGGGGAGTTTTGGCTCCTAAACCTGAATTCCCTCCCAGTCCAAGAGTTAAGTCTGGAGTGAGGTTTGTGGAGCTGAGCTTGTGTCAGATACTAAGGCCAAATTAGGGATACAGCGGATTCCAGGCAGCCTTTAGAGAGAAAAGACGGGGATGACAGAGCTGACCAAGCTGGAAGAACAAAATACTAAAAATTATGAATCACAGCAGCGAGAAGCAGCATTCCAGAAAGAATCAGAACTCCAGGAATCCAGCTGGACACAGGAAATCCTTTTTCCTGAGAGATCCATGCTCACCGCTCCCTTTGGAGAATCCCATCCCTGCAACCCACAGAGGCCTCAAAGAAATAGGGAAAATTACCAAGACAGAGTAAAAGCTGGAGAAAATCTATTTAATTTTTATTCTTTCAGACCTGCCCAGGCCGTTTCAGCTCTGCAGGTTCAGGAAAATGCTCTCAGTGGCAAAACAAAAATGCCACAATTTTAAAACCTCTTTAAAGTCGGTGTAAAAGAACCCAGACACCCGGAGCAGGCGATGGCGAGGACACTGCCTCCTCCTGGTTGGTCTAAAGGTGGAAAAAAAGAGATAAAACCTCCTCAGATTCCAGGAGAGGCACCACTGGAGCGATGCTCGTGGGTTTGCCTCAAAGTTTCGTGGAGTTCTGGCGGGTGGGATCTGAAATTTGGAGCCCGAGTGCCACCTAGTGCTGCACGGCCTCTTAGCAGGGCCTCCCCAAATGATTCCGAAGGATTCTCAGCCCAAAGATGGGAATTCCGATGAAAACGAAAGGTGGATGAGCTGTGCTTGCATTCAGGGATAAATTAAAACAAAAAAACCCGCAGCAGTACTGACGTGTTGGTGTGCACAGGGAAATTCGGGATTTACATCTGATTGGGGGAGGAGGGGGGAAAATTCTCAAAAGTACTTAAAATGTCCAGGAAAAATTCCCTGTGGAGGTGGCAAAGCTCGGATGTAAAGGCCTGATGAGTAAAACCCGGTTTTTATCAGAAATTCTATTATTTTATTCTTTTTTAGCCAAACTTTAGTGTGGAAAAAATAAATTAGTGTCAGGCAGGAAGGAAACACCAGCCCTAAACAGGCCCTGGACATTCCCCCTGAGCTCTGCTGCTCATCCTGGATCCCTTTTCCAGGGAAAACCAGCCCTGGACATTCCCTCCTGAGCTCTCCACTCATCCTGGATCCCTTTTCCAGGGAAATCCAGCCCTGGACATTCCCTCCTGAGCTCTGCTGCTCATCCTGGGTCCCTTTTCCAGGGAAATCCAGCTCTGGACATTCCCTCCTGAGCTCTCCACTCATCCTGGATCCTCTTCCCAAGGGAAAACGAGCCCTGGCCATTCCCTCCTGAGCTCTGCTGCTCCTCCAGGATCCCATTCCCAGGCAGAACCAGCCTCCTCCATCTCCCTCCAGAACATGAGGGAGCAGGGAACAGCCAGGCCAGCCCCAGATCCAACGCTCCAAAGCTGCAGGATGGCCCCTGCAGCACTTTGGGATGGTTCTGGCTCTGGAACCTCGTCCCACGGGAACGCCGTGGTGACTCCCAGCTCCAAACAAACCACGTTAAACACTCAGTTTGACGGTGCCAAGAACAAACCCCGAAACCCCAAATTCCACCATCACCACCTTCCACACTGCTTCCCACCCTGGCTCTGGTATGGATCCAATTTCCTCAGCCGACACCAGTCTGGGAAAACCCTCCTGGTGATCCCAAATGCTGGCCAGGGGAGCAGCGTCACCCCGCTGGCACTGCCAGGGCTCTGCAGATCCACTGGCTGAGCCCCTTTGTTCCGTATTTCTCCCAGATTTCCCACACCTGGGACATTCCCTCTTCCTGCCTTGCTCTGGATTCCCAGCTCCCTCACTCCCATCCCCACGCTGCTCTACGGACATCTCCAAACACCCACCACAGCCTGGAGCTCCACGGAACTCCCCTGGAGCAGCCAGGAATTCCGGAGGCACCGAGGGTGACGCCCAGAAACCGCTCCAAAAGGAGAATTAGGTGCCACTCGTGTTTCTGGGTGTCCATAACCCCGACAGCACAACGCAAAGATACAGCAAGGAGCAAGAAAACAAGGATTAAGCTCGGTTTGGGCTGATCCCTCTGTTGGTTTTAAGGCTGGGACTGAGCTACACAAAACCATCCTGGAGGCTGCTTTTTGGGGTTTTTTTCTCTTTTTTCTCCTTCTTTGCCATAAAAAAATAAAAATTAAAAATTGCTGGTCAGAAAAGCTCCTCCACAAAAAGGCTTTTGATTAAAAAAGTCTGAGGCAGAAGGGCTGTCCTGCAGGCACTTATCTGGGAATTGTGGAGCAGGCTGGAATTCTCCCCCCGCAGCCTCTGCTCTCCGACAGAGCGCTCTGGTTTAGGGTTTTTAAGTGCACTCACTAAACATCGAGGAGGACTTCAAAATCCCTCGGATTGGATTGTTTAGTTTCACAATTTCAGCATCTGTTAAAAATCCACTTTGGTTTTGGTTTTTATTTTTTCTTTTTCTGAAAGGTCAAACTGGAAAAATCTTTCCAGGAAAGCCACAAATGGATCAAGAGCTCCCACGTGCAAAGTTCATCCCCCAAAATAGGGGCAAACCAAAGCTGGAGCAGAGGGAGCAGCCAAACCATTAAAAATGGGATGTCCCAGACGAAGATCTGGCTGTGCCAGGGGTCATAAAGTCATGGAATATCCTGAGATCCACAGGGATCATCCAGTCCAGCTCCTGGCCCTGCCCAGACCCCCCAACAGCCCCACCCTGGGCATCCCTGGCAGCGCTGTCCAAACGCTCCTGGAGCTCTGGCAGCCTCGGGGCCGTGCCCATTCCCTGGGGAGCCTGGGCAGTGCCCAGCACCCTCTGGGGGAAGAACCTTCCCTGATATCCAACAAAACCTCCCTGGCACAGCTCCAGCCCTTCCCTGGATCCTGTCCCAGAGATCGGAGCTGCCCCTCGGGAGGAGCAAACCCCGATGAGTCTCCCTCAGGCTCCCCTGCTCCAGCTGAGCATTCCCAGTGCCCTCAGGCGCTCCCATGGGGATCCACGGGCGCCTCTGCCCTTTTCCAGGTGGCAGCAGGCACGGGGGGCTCAGAGAGGAGCACAAGGTGGGTGCTGAACATCCCACACCCCCACCTGCCCCGGCACCCCAGAGCCTCCCTCGACTCCGCCTGAGCTCAGCCCCCACGAGGCCCTGGACACCCCCTGGACACTCCCGTGTCCTCAGCCACTTCTCCACTCACAGCAGCCAAAATTGGGGGAAAAGCGGAGATTTGGGGGGTACAGCCAAGAGAAAACTCAGAGAGACATCAAGCCCACACAGAAATCTCCTTCAGACACAGCCAGAGGCAGGAGGGGACAATCCCAGAGCAGTTTGGGTTGGGAAGGGACATTAAAGCCCATCCAGGTGCACCCAGGGACACCTCCCACTATCCCAGGTGGCTCCAAGCCCTGTCCAGCCCGGCCTGGGACACTTGCAGGGATGGGGAAGTGCTGCTTGGAGCAGCCTGGGACAGTGGGAGGTGCCCCTGCCACGGTAGGGATGGCTCAGGGTGGGATTTAAGCTCCGTGCACCCCAAAGCATTCCCTGATGCCATCAGGCAGGGCTGAGCCAGCTCGATTCCCAACCAGAGCTGCCTCCAGGACGAAGCTCAGAAGGAACCTAAATAAATGCAGAGGAGGGAAATCTCCGGGGACGGAAGGAAAGAGCTCTGGGACAATGCAGGGAGGACGAGCTGGGGACAGCGGAACACGAGCGGGTTTTGTTTTCAATTAACAGAGGAACAAATTCCTGAGTCTGCTGCGGACTTAGATTTTCTTTTTTTCCCCCTTTAAAACTTCTGTAGTGGTTTGAGTCCCTCCGAAACATTTTCTTCTCATTAAGCTACATAAAAGCATTAGCAGTTTGTTTAATCTTCGTCTAACTTTCGTAATAAACAAATTAACCACCGAGCACGGCAGAAAAATAACGAGGGCTTCGAGAGTGGTGCAACAGGCTCCACGGAAAAAAGGGCAGAGAAAGTTTCAGGATTAATGCCTGGTTAGGATGGAACTGGCAGGAGTTTGAGCCTCGTGATTCCGAAGTTTATGCACTTCTGACACAGCCCCAGCACTCCAAAGGCTCCCCACTGAGGGGCTGGGTTACACCTCGAGTCACCTGGGGGGAGGGAAAGCAAGAGGAGAATCCGCTTTTTGTTTTCATTCTGCCAATTAAACAGAATTCACTTAAGGCCTGAACTGAAGCCCAAAATTTCAGCCCAAAATTTAAGCTCAAAATTTAAATCCAAAATTTAAACTCAGAATTGAATTAAAGCCCAGAACTGAAGCCCAAAATTTAAATCCAGAATTTAAGCCCAAAATCTAAGCCCAAAATCAAGCTCAAAATTAAGCCCAGAATTTAAGCCCACTCTGCTTTGCCCTGTCACCCACACAGGTCCCTGTTTACACCAAAAATACAGAAAACCCCCTTTTTTGTCCTTTTTGGAAGAGTTAAAATCTTCAATCACAAGCCCTCATCATTACCACAGCATGGCCACACGGGTTTGTCCTCCTCACACCTCTTCCACTCACGTTTCCCTCCCCATCCAATTTCCCGTTCGCAACGGAAACCATTCCAATCGCTGTAAAATTCCACAAAATACCAGGGATAGCCCATTATTGCCAAGTAGAAAACAAAGCACTTGCTGTAGAGCACCACTAAGTTCATTTTTGTCAGGATAACCCTGGTTTTCCAGCTGGGAACACCTTGGTTCCAGCCAGGAACGGCCCCAGGTGGGCATTCCCACAGCTCCAGGGGGAAGCCAGAACAGAGAATTCCCACAAACCACATCCAAATGCTCCTCAAAAACCACCCCAAACCCCCGTGGGACTCGTCTGGCCTCAACCAGGAGGAGCTTTTCAACAGGGCTTCCTTGTGGATTTGTGCTGGGCCTGGCTTTCCTCAGTGGCTTCAGGAGGAAATTGGGGAATCCGGTGCCAGCTGCTCCTGGGGAAGATGGCAGTGCCACCACAGCTCAGGGAGTCACAGGGCTCGGGAAGCCAAGGGCAGCGGGAAACTGGAAGGGATTCCAGAAGCCGAGGGGGATGAAGGTCAGCACAGGTCCAAGGAAAGGGCAGGAGCAGGACCAGGAGTCCCAAGGGATCAGGGGAGGAAGGAGAGGTCCTAAACTCCCCCCCAGCCACAGCTCCTGATTTACTGATCCGTGAAAAACCAGAGGAATTGGGTTTGGATTTGAAGGCAAAAGGCTGGGGGAGGACATGGGGAGCACAAAGCCATACAAGAAGTCCTCTGCTACAAAAACATGGAATGATTAAGGTTGGAAAAGCCCTCTCAGATCCTGCAGCT
Organism: Corvus kubaryi; assembly: GCF_017639235.1. Classification (NCBI taxonomy): domain Eukaryota; kingdom Metazoa; phylum Chordata; class Aves; order Passeriformes; family Corvidae; genus Corvus; species Corvus kubaryi. The sequence continues at coordinate 383,564 of NW_024581050.1, forward strand.
CATCCCATAACCCAGCACCACCGTGGTCACAACAAACCCTGCCCCGACTGCCACAATCCAGGACCTTCCGCCACTTCCCGGGAAGGCAATTCCCGTTCCAATCCCTGACCCCCTCCAGGGGAACATTCCCAGCTCTCCCAGGCTGCCTCCAGAGCAGAGGGGCTCCAGCCCTGGAGCAGCTCCAGGGCCTCCTCTGGGCTCTCTCCAGCAGCTCCACGTCCTCCCTGTGCTGTTGGCCCCGGAGCTGAAGGAAGCCTCATCCCGATGAACTTCCCAGCCTCCCTCTCCCAGCCCTCCGAGCAGATTATTTTACCGCAGAACGATTTTAATGCCTCTTCTTGCTGTTTTATTGCCCAATAAAAGCTCCTTCCCTACGAACAAAGCTCGTTTTGTTGTCTTTTGCATTGTTTAAACAAGTCGATTTTGATTTTTTTCAGAGCCTTCTTGGCTCCGAGTCCTGCCCTCTCCTCTCTGCTGGGAAGAAATGTTGTCACAACATCCAACGGCGGCACGACAAATCCTCGGGACGTGCCCGACGCTGGACACTCTGCACCGGGAAGCCACACAGAGCCCATCCCCGTGGACAGCGCTGATTGATCGCTTCCAGCAGCGGGACAGCACCGCCAGCCAGCAGCATCCCTGCATTTGCTCATCCCTGCATTTGCTCATTGGATTTTAAGAGGAAGGCAGCAGCCTCCCTGCCTGGCACCGCATCCCTGTCTCGGCAGCTCCCAGCTCCTGCCCTCGGGAAGCGCCTGGGTCGGTATCAGGGTCAACTGGAGGTCTCCCTCGGGGCAGGAGCTGACTGAGATGGCCCAGTCCAGCTCCTGGCTGCCAACCCATTGTGTTGGGAAGCTCGTGCTTCCAGCAGCAGATGGATCCGTGCTCTGCACGCAGCTGTGCCGGGGGAATTCCTCCCTGCCAGCCTCTGCTGCAGCCCCAGGAACGCCTGCCCGGCCCTCACGGCCTCTTCCAGCATCATGGAATGGTTGGGACTGGAGGGGACCCTAAAGACCACCCCATTCCCCATGGGGCACCTTCCAGAGCCCCACCCAGCCTGGGCACAGCACCCAGAGGGAACGAGGCTCCTGGTAAACCTCGGGATACCCTCGATCCGTTTAACCCCACAGGACCGGAGCAATCCCAGCAGCGGCTCCCGAAGGAAAGGCCCCAGCAGGGACCCCAGGCAGGGACAGGAATGTGCTGAGCCCGTTCCTCTCCTCAGCACAGCCTCAGCCACAGGAGATCCAGCCTCATTTCCAGCCCCGCTGTGCTCCAGCACTCCCGTGCCAGTCTCAGATTAGAGGACACGGAGGCTCCAGGTGCTGCAATCCAGATCCTGGAACTCTCTGGGATACCTGCCTGGCATCCCAGCCCGGCACGGGACCTGGAGGGGATCAGTGCTGTGGGGAGAGGCAGCTGGAGGCCACACAGGACATCCCAGCATCACCAGGGACATCGGGTTCTGTGGCTGAGTCACTCCACGAGGGGGGGGTTAGGAATGAGAATTCCTTGGAGAAGACTCAGGTCATGATCCCAAAAGCAGAGAAGCTCTGCAGGAGACATCCTCAAAAACCCATGTGACACTGGGGCTTCCCAAAAGAGAAAACTGGGAATGGCAGAGATCTCCCCTGTTTTACTCTCCCCTTGTAGCTCTCCATCATCTCATTTCTCCAGGCTGACGCTCCCCCCATCCCAGGACCCGTGCCATCAAAATTAGGGATGCACAGGACCAGGGGATGCTGAATTTACAATTAAACTTCCCAAAAGTTTAATCAGAGGAGTGTTTTAAGAGCCACATGCTAAGAGAGGAAAGCTGGATCCAAAGGCAACGGATTTGGGATCTATGAGGACCAGAGGAGGCCAGGACTCACATTCCCATGGAATATTTGTGTCTGTTGAAGAGAAGAACAACAGGAATGGGCTCAAAGTGCCCAGGAGAAACAGGTTAAACGCTGGGAGAAGTTTCCTGACTGGGAGAGGGGCTGAAATCCAAGAGGGATCACCAGGGCATGTTCCAGGATCTCTTTAAATGGATCATGCCTGAGGGCGAGACAGAAGGACGTGAGCAGGAGCAGCCGAGGTGCGTTTGCTGCCACAGAGACCAAGCAGCTCCTCAGGCACGGACACGATTCAGGGGTGGCTTCTGGAGGTCCCCAAAATCCCATTTTCCACAGTTTCATCTCCAGAAGAGCTGGAGCTCCTTGGAAACCGCCCTGATCCTCGCCAGCACTCCCAGGAGCTGAAGGAACTGATGGCTCTGACCCAGGGTATCAAATCCTGCCAGGTTTTCCAAGATTTCTAAGGACCCAACTCAGCTTTCAGTGATGGCAACAGACAAATCCCCATTTCCCTCATTCGCACAAGGTCAGGGCTTTAAAATCATGGAATGGCTTGGGTGGGAAGGGACCTTCAATCCCACCCCATTCCATGGGCAGGGACACCTCCCACTGTCCCAGGCTGCTCCAAGCCCCAATGTCCAGCCTGGCCTTGGGCACTGCCAGGGATCCAGGGGCAGCCCCAGCTGCTCTGGGCACCCTGTGCTGGATAAATATTCCAAAATCTCCTGAAGAGCTCACTGATGACAGCAAAGCACTTTCAGACCATAAATGAGTGGAAAAACAGAGCCCCCATAAAGCCACAGCCACCTCCGGAATGGGATCCAACTCTTCCCTGCCAGGCAAGATGCCGAAGGAAATGAAGGATAATTCCCCTAATTAACGATATAATGGAACGACCTGGTTAGAAGATCCCTATTAAAGAAGGAATTTCAGATGCTCAAAGCCATCAAGAAGAGCTTGAACAAATCCATGTCCAGCTTCCAGAAGAGCCAGGAATGGAGGGAACAACCCCAATGCAGGGAAGGGAGAGCAGCTCCAGGACACGAGGCCGGGATGGGGAGAGGTGGCCACGAGCTGAGCTTCCAAACTGCCTTTTGTCCCCTTTTCGGGAGGACAATGGAAACAATTCCCCAGAACAAAGGCGATGCGTCAGCCGCCCTCCGCGACTCTTCCAAGCGGGAAGGACACTTGATTTGAGCCATGTGTAGGATGGGAATGCTCCGAGAACCAGGCGAGAGAAATTCCAGCCCGTCCAAGCTGGAGAGCATTAAGGCAGGGATGAATCATCCTCACAAACGCCTGTAAACAACGCTGCTCAAATCAGGAATGGAACTCCCCACAGGCCCTGGTCACACGTTGCTCCGAGTTTCGGAATGCTTGGCCCATATGGACAATTGTTGGGAAAAGTGTCGAAATCAGGGGGCAGACACGAAGCCACAGGAATGGGAGGATGTGGATGGGAAGCACCACAAATGCTGGGCTGTGCCTGTCTGTGCTGCGCGTCCCAGCACGAGCGGGGACAGGGAGGGACAGAGCGGGGTCAGCTGGGGGGCCTGGAACGAGGGATGGAATGGGATCAGCTGGGAGGGGTGGGAATGAGGGATGGAATGGGATCAGCTGGGGGGCCTGGAATGAGGGATGGAATGGGATCAGCTGGGGGGCCTGGAATGAGGGA
>NW_024581050.1:402079-421163 GCF_017639235.1 Corvus kubaryi
TGGGGCAGCTCTGCAGGTGGGCTCTCACCTGAGGGGGCCCAGGGACACAATTCCCACCTTTCCTGCTGGGATTAGGCCAGGGCTGGGCAGGTTCTGGAGCTTTTCATCCATAAACATTCCCAATCCTGCTCCCAATCCATCCTCCCCCAGCCTGTCCCTGTCCTGGCACTGCCCAGCCCTGTCCCTTACCCTCAGCTGCTCCCACCAGCTCCAAACACAAAAGCACCGGGATTTCCACACGGAATTCCCGCTGCCAACACCTTCCCAGTGCTCTGCTCCCAGCAGGACTCTCTCTTCGGGATCATTTCTCTCCCTGACTTTTTGCCACTCCGAGTTATTTTTCACAGCAGCGTCACCCGGGCCGAGCTCGGCTCAATCTCCACTTGCACTTCCTGCTTTTATTTCCAGCTTCCATTTATTTTCCTGCCCCGGGCACTGCCTGCAGCCTCTGCTCCGCAGTTTAACCCCACGGAGGATCCAACCAGGGCTTGCTGTGATTCCCTCTTCAAGCCTGAGGGCTCGGAGGACACTCAGGGAGCAAATCGGGCTCTTGAGCACCGACACCCCTCAAACTTTGCATTTTTAACTCCGTCATTATTTATTATGACTCAAAGTTTCCAAGAAAAATTAAAGCCCAGCCTAACGAGAGCCCAATCTGGAGCAGAATTTAACTGAGAATCCTGCATTTTATAGTTCTGGACCAGAGCCAAATCAGAGCATCAGCACCAAAAATGATAAAGAAAAAACAAAAAATCATTCTGATTTTGCTCTCAACCTGCAGGACCTAAAGCTTGTCCTGGGTAAGACACAGAGACCCATTTGAGGGGGAAAACCTAAAAAACTGAGCCTGAATCCAAACCAAGCTGCATCCACATCGCAGCTGCGGGAATGATTTGGAATTAGGTGTTAAAAAGCCATAACCTCACCTGTATCTCCAAAAGACAGATGATTTTAAGGAAAATAAGAAAACAATTTCATTTCAAGGTTACTTTGCACAGATTTGGGAGACTCAAACAGGAATAAAATTAGATTTTGCTTCCCAGGAGAAAATATTCCATCCAACTTCACCCTGCCAGAAATTTAGGTTAAGAAATAAAATCCAGAAATTAAGATTAAGTGTAAAAACAATATCAACATTTCACGGCAACGAGGCCCAAAGAACTGCTGGGTTTTTCCTCTCCCACTATTTTTAGCAGGTTTGACCTCCCTTGAGCTGCACAATAATATTTGAGGCATTTTCCAAAAACACAAACAGCCCTGACGTGTTTTACTGAATCCATGGATGTGTCATCCCTCGAGTTCCCTTCCAGCACCTATTTTGGAATTCTCTCCCAAGGAAAGGCGGGCGGGTTTGGGTTTGCCTGGCACAGCTCGATCCGTGGCACGGCACCAACTGGAAATGGGCATTTTGAGCTGCTGATTCCCAGGCAGGAGACAACCGGGAGCAACGTGGGATAGCGGAGAGCGGGAATTCGGGATTGGGGGATAAATCCAAACCCCAACCTCAGTTTAAAGAGAATTTCGCTACAGGGAAAAGGAGGAAGAGGAGAGGGACTGGGGCCAAGGCCTGGAGGGCCAGGAGGCAGGGAATGGCTTCCCAGTGGGAAAGGGGAGCTTGGGCTGGGATGCTGGGAAGGAATTGCTGGCTGGGAGGGTGGGCAGGGGCTGGGCTGGAATTGCCAGAGCAGCTGGGGCTGCCCCTGGATCCCTGGGAATGCCCAAGGCCGGGCTGGACACTGGGGCTTGGATCCACCTGGGATGGTGGAAGTGGATGAGCTTTAAGGTCCCTCCAGCCCAATCCGAAGGATGATGAGCAGGAAAATCCGGGAGATTTAAGGGTCAGTCTGGGATTTTCTATCCTTACTGAGGGAGCTGAGCTTGGACTTTCTCTTTCTTCCAAAGGTGACTCCTCCCTCCTGCAGGAAAATCCCCCCAGGTTGGTTCCTAAGCCAAGACTGCAGGAAAATTCCCTCTGGATTGAAAATCCAAAGGTTTCCTCCATTCCTATGCCAACACTTGACCCTTCCTTGGTTCATCCCAGTCCATCACATCCCATATCCCACAGCAGCTCCCCACTCCTGACCTGTTCCAGGCCTAGCCCAGCCCTCCTTACACCCAGTCCTAACGCCATGTCCTGCAGCACATTCCCACTGGGCCATTCCCACACCTGCACAGCAACAGCTGGGAAATACCCCTTCAACAGGCACCACCTTTATCCACAGCGCACATTCCCTTGGGATTCCGGCCACGTCTGCAGCCGTGTCCCTGCCCCAAAGCCCTGCCTGGAGCTGCCTCCACACTTCCAGCAACTCCTCCTACTCCGCAGCTCCGCACTTGTCAGCAGGAGAGGGGAAAAAAGCTCCTTACCCCCATCCTCTCCCTTTCCGCCCCTTTGGAATGGCCGCGAGGGAGGAAAAGAGCAGAAACCAAGGCTTGGCTTCTCAGAGAACCTTTTATGGGAAAACCTGGGACATCTCTTCCCATCGCTGACAGATTTTAAGGAGGAGGTTTCGTTTGCTCTTTTTGTGGCGAGGGCAGAGCTGAGCCCTGGTCCCATCCCACACCCCTCTCCCTTGGCACCCTTGGCCCCAGCTGGGTGGGCAGGCAGAAGAAAACCATGAAAACAAAGATCAGTAACGGGTCACTAAAAATTCCCCAGGATTCCTGGGCCAGCATGGGGGATTCCCTGCCCTGGCAGAGGCTGGAGCTTGACGCTCTTTAAGGTCCCTTCCAGCCCAACCCATCTGGGAGGTCCGGAACAAAAGCCCCCTCTGCAGACTGGGACCTTTCCTTTGCTGCATGCACTTGAAAATCCCAAAAGCACCCAAAAAGCAGGAATGGGACCAGGCTCATCCTCAGCTCCCTGACTGCCTCTGGCTGAGGATTCCCTGCCCTGCTGCTCCCTCGTGTCCCAGGGCCTGGAAGCACCGCGCAGGGTGTTTGTCCTGCCAGCCCCTGCAGCAGAACCCATCATCCCTATGCTCATTTTCCCAATCCAAATGGGTTTGGAAGCAGAGGGAGGAAGTTCCAGCAGGCAGCACACCGTGCATCCTCACTCCTGCGGCAGCCTGGGCATTCCCAAGAAATCAGGGAATTATTTAGAGCTGGAAAATACTCACAAGGATCAACAAATCCAACTCCTGACCCCGTACAGGGCGACTCCAACAATCCCACCCTGTCCCCGGGAGCTTTGGCCAAATAAATCTTTGCAATGACCCAAAGCCGCACCTGAAGATTTATTAAAGGAGGTTCTTTCTGAAAGCACAGCCACAGGAAATCCTGCAGAGCCTGAGCTCCTGGATCCAGATTTTTCAAGGAATTATGGCCCTGGGGATGGAAGCATCTTGAGCAGAACAGTATCCAGCAGAAGGGTCAGCCTGGAGCAGCCGCAGCCCTGGCCAGGGGTGACAAGGGACCGCTCTGGTGGCAGCACAGCCCGAGGAGAGCCCTTCTGGTGGCTCCTTGAACCCACAGAGAGTCTGGACAGCTGCTCCCTGGGAATCACAGAATCCCTGAGGTTGGAAAAGACCTTTGAGATCATCGAGTCCAACCACAAATGCAGCAGCACCAGGGCCAGCACTGCCCCCCGTCCCCAAGTGCCACATCCACAGGGCTCTGAAATCCCTCCAGGGATGGGCACTCCACCCCTGCCCTGGGCAGCTGTGCCAGGCCTGGACAGCCCTTTCCAGGAAGGAATATTCCCAATATCCGCCCTGAGCCTGCCCTGGCCCAGCCTGAGGCCGTTCCCTCTCCTCCTGTCCCTGTTCCCTGCCAGCAGAGCCCGACCCCCCCGGCTGCCCCCTCCTGTCAGCGACTTGTGCAGAGCCACAAGGTCCCCCCTGAGCCTCCTTTGCTCCAGCCTGAGCCCCTTTCCAGCTCCCTCAGGAATTCTCCAGCCCCTTCCCAGCCCCGTTCCCCTCCCTGGACAGCTCCAGCCCCTCAGGGTCTCTCCAGAGCTGCCCCCGGCACTGGAGGTGCCCCAGCAGTGCCAGCACAGGGACGGGCACTGCCCTGGCCCTGCTGCCACCCCGTGCCAGGGGTGTCACACACCTGCATGAGCAGAGGGAGCCGAGATTCCAGAGGGACACAGGGACATCCTGGCCCCCCAAATACCACCCTGGATCTGGGATAGGCACAGGACACCACCTCCTACTGAGGGGACCCTCGGCCAGGCCAGTGTCACCGCTGGTCCCCAGCTCAGCACCGGACAGCCCAAGGGAAGCAGAGCCAAGCACCCTCCAGACTCCCAGGGAAGCGATTCCCAGAATCCACCTCCTCCACGGGGTCACCTCCCCATCCCACTGCTGCCAGACCGTGCCTGCCCCAATCCCAAACCCTTCCCACCCTGTAGGGCGCGAGGGAGCCGTGCCAGGATTCAGGGTTTGGGATTGCCAAAGGATTTCCTTCCCAGAGGATAACCCGCAGCGGGAAGTGCTGCTCCTCCATCCCTCTGAGGTGCTAACAATGGGATAAAACACCCAAACCTCGCTGGGAGCAGGGATAAAACTGTCACCATCCCGCATCCCAGGCAGTAACAGCACTGGGGGGTTCCACCCCTTCCCTAGCCAAAAAGGGAACTAGAAAGGAGCAGCTACAAGCGTTAAATGCTGGTGGGTGGCATGAAGCTGCTCCAAAGCCGTTTCTGTGCTCCCAGGTGCAACTCTGAAAAGGGAATTTCAACATTCACCCCCCCTCACCGGGGTTAAACAGCAGCGGAGGAGAATTTCAAGGAATAAAGAGACAAAAAAAAATTTCCCACTCTGGAAAATTCAAGAGGCTGGAGCGCAGCTCAGCACACGTGCAGAGCGATCCACGCCAACAGCAGGGCCGTGTGAGCAGCTAATCAGTTAATATCGGAATAATGAGGAGCTGCTTCAAACATCAGGAGCAGGAAAGCTGCCAGAGAGAGGGGGTGGGAATCAAGGAAAACTCTTCTACGTGACTGGGCAAAGCAGAAGTAGGAATTATTCTATTTTTGACGGAACAGTTAATAAATATGTAAAAAGTACAACAGAGCAATGGAGACAAGAGATCCTCTGGGTGGCATTCCCACATTTCCTTCACCAGGACTCTCGCAAGGAGCCAGCCTTGTTAACCAGGGCGATCTGGACACCCAAGCGCACTTGAATGTTGCAAACTCCCAATGAAAATGCCATCATAAATCTCCGCTCCCGAAATCCAGCGCTTCCCGGCGGCTTTGCGCAAGGGAGGAACACGGAGCTGACATTGTGCAGAGGACACAGAACCATTCCCTTGGACCGGCTCCAAAGCCAAAAAGCTGCAAAGGGAGCAGCACCGAGGGAGGATCAGGTGACAAAGGGACAAGGGAAGTGTCAGAGGGACACTGGCAGGGGACAAAGCCTTTATAAACCCTTTGAAGCCCCCCAGAACTGAGGGGCTCCAAGGGAAGCGGCGCTGGAGGGGGGGACAGCAGGGCCACGAGTCAAGGTCACAGCTCAGCTCAGAGAGGGCAAGGAAAAGAGAAAGCAAAGCAGGAAAGATCCCTGTGCCCCTTCCCACACCTCCAGGCAAATCTGCATCCCGATCCCTCTGATCCTTCCAGAATCATCCCTGAAAGGTGAGAGCTGTGTGAGGAGCGACAGCAAGAACAGCAGCAGGATAATGAGCCATCAAAGCAGCTCTGCCAGGGAAAAGAGGGAATTCATTAAAAACCTGCGGCTAGGGAGGCAAAAAAAAAGATGAGTGAGTTAAAATTCCTCCTAACACTCTGTGCCAGCCTAAACCCGGTCCTAATGCTCTGTGCCAGCCTAAACCTGGTCCTAACGCTCTGTGCCAGCCTAGACCCGGTCCTAACGCTCTGTGCCAGCCTAGACCCGGTCCTAACGCTCTGTGCCAGCCTAGACCCGGTCCTAACGCTCTGTGCCAGCCTAGACCTGGTCCCAGCAACCAAAGCCACCAAATTTCCACCCTAGAGGAACTAAAGACACAACCACAGAACTCAGCACTCCAAAGGTTTCAATGGGAAAGGATTCCAGTGGCAAGGGAGGAGTGGGGGAGGAAAGATCCATGGCAAGCTCCCGGCCGGAGAATCTCCGGCACAAACTGCGCCCAAAGCCCAGCCTGGAAACCCCTGGAAGGACGTGGCTGTTTTTGCTGTGTCTCCCTGGAAAAGCAGCACTCCTCCATGCTGAAACAGGATAACTCAGGAAAGCTTTGGATGCAGGAGCATTCCTGGGATTTTCTCCATTAGGGAGCACTTCCTTCGTCTCTCCGTGCTGCAGTTTCAGCCCAGATTGCAGCCCTGAGCTTTTCCTCATCCTCCCCAGCCCATGACGGATTGTGGGCCTGCCCTGCCTTCCCCAGATGAAGCAATCCCGGCCCTTTCAGTCTTTTCCCAAAGGTTCTGTTTGCTCTCCTTTGGGACAACGATTCTGACCCTCAGCTGCAGCCCCGGCCCGAGCTGCCAGATTGTGGCATTTATGGGGGAAAAGGACAAAAATTCCTCAAACCAGGCAGCCAGAAAGGCAGAGAGGAACAAGTCTGTGGGGGTGGAAACCCCACGGGATTCTGCCTGCACCGGGATCAGCAGCCACGCTCCCGCTTTTCCACAACGCCCTCCGAGGACGAGCTCAGCTGCCAGCTCGGGATGAGATACTGCAAAGTCATCCCCGTGGCAGCTCCGGGGACATCCAAACGCAGCAGCAGAGCAGCCTTTCCCCAAAATTCCAGGGAAATCTCCCCTTTCAGCTTATCACCCCTCAGCACTGCCCTCACTCTCATAATTCCCCATGCTCCCAAGAGTCTGCATCCCATGGAACAGGGATTTGCCAAGCTGTCCCCCGCTGCCAGGGATTCACGGAATTCCAAAAGGGAAAGGACTGGGGTGAGAAAGAAAATCCAGGGTATAAATAATGGAGCAGTGCAATCTGTTGCCTTTGGATTGCAGCAGGGCTGGGAGAAAAAGGGGTTCTGGAATTACAGGGATTCACATATCGGAGCTGTCTGCAGAACCTCAGCACTGCCGAGGGGAAAGTGTCCCTAAAACCTGGGATAACTGAGGGTATTCCTTGAGGGAGAGGTAACAACGCTCCACACATTAAGCGAGAGCAGCCCAGATCATAAATGCTGACTATTCCCCAGGAGAAATTCCTGGTATTTTTTCAGGAATTGCAGCAGAGCTGGGAGAAAAGGGTTTATGGGAATTGCAGGGATTCACCAGCTCTGTCTGCAGAACCTCAGCACTGCTGAGGGGAAAGTATCCCTAAAACCTGGGATAACTGAGGATAACCCTTCAGGCAACGATGTCAGTGCTCTACACACTAAACCAGACCAGCTCGGATCATAAATGCTGACTATTTCCCAGGAGAAATTCCTGATTCTTCTTCCTCCCCACCAAAAAACTCGGGAGCTGCCCAGCATCAGCCAGAGCAGAGGGAATGAGAACACAATTCCAGCAGCACTGCAAGGAGCTCTGCTTCAAAAGCCACTCAATTACGGACCCACGAGGAGAGGCCCAGGCTGGTTTTCAGGAGAGAAAAATCAGGATTGGGATTTTTTTTTTTTCCTGCAGATTCCCTGTGTGGGTGGCAGGAAAATGGGCTGAAAGATCCTTCAAAAGCTCCTGGGAGGTTTTTATGAGCAGACAACTTAGAGCTGTTGCAGGCAGCTTCCCAAGCAAGCTCAGTGGCCAGCACTCTGTGTCTAGACAGCCTCTGCTGCTGCTTCTTTGCTGGGAGTTGATATTCCATGAATTACTGCCCAGCAAAAAGGGATGGGGCTGATGGGAGACGGGATTCATGGAGCTGAGACAATGTCAGAACCACTCAGTGGCATTGTAGCTCTCAGTGTTCAGCCTCAGGGGGTTTTACAGATCCTGGGGATGGCTTTTGGGTGATTTCTGGGTGATTTCAATTCCTGCTGTGCCTGGGACCCTCAAGAGATGTTTCTCAGTCCTGGCATGAGGAAGGGAAAAACCCCAAAGCCAGTCCAGGCTGTCCTTCCTCTCTCCTACCCTGACAGACAAAGCCCAGCAATCCCAGGGAAGGTTGTCCCAGGAGACACCAGAAGTTCCCTCTCCGCTCCGGAATCTCCCAGGGGAGCCGTTCATCCAGAGGCTGCGGCTCCTCCTCGTCCCACATCTGCACCACAGACATCGTCCTCGTGTCACCCCCACAACAAACATCGGGCCAGCCTGGCCCCCTCCTCCGCAGCCTCCAGCTCCAGGGGATGCTCCTGCTCCCTGGGCTCCGTGCCGCGCTTCCACGGGCTCCGGGAACGGCAGGGAAGGGACACGGCCGGGCTCGGGGTGTGACAGCACCGCTGGAAGGCAGAGCAGCGCCTGCCCCGAGCGCCAGTGCCAGCCTGGACACCGGGAAGCCACGATCAAGGCCGAGATGAGGTGGAGGGAGCAGATCCAGCTGGGACGGTGACTCCCGGGAGGCGGGAACAGGGACACAAGCCCTGAGCGAGCCCCAGCAGGGTCCACGAGCACGGACCAGGAATGGAAGGAAGGGAAGGTCCCCTTCATCCCAAGGCTGATCCAGGCTCTCCTTCCTCTCTCCTACCCTGGCAATCCCAGGGAAGGCTGTCCCAGGAGGGACCAGGAATTCCCTCACCGCTCCCCCACTCCGGAATACACCGGACACAAACCCAGCTCTGTGCCTGCCTGGACAAACTCCCCGAGCTTTTCTAAACCCAGACAGCTCAGCCCTGGCTCCGTCCCTACCAAAGCCCTCTCTCCCATCCCCACACAACTCCTGGAAATCCGGGATACCCCACAGGCAAACCTTCTTTAGCCGGGCTATTTCTCCACCCAGATCCATTTTCCATCGGAGTCTATCGCAGAGCTCGTACCAAAGGCACAGCTCCCAGCTCAGGAGATGCTGGGGGCTCAGGAAGAATCCCAGCACTTGCTCAGCTCCATCCCCAAGTTTCTAAGGGAAAAGCCTCAGTTTTCCAAGCTCAGCTCCAGAATCCCAGATGCCCCAGGGCTGTCAGAATTCCAACTCAGCTCCTTTGGAAGCTGTAGGAGAAAATAACCCGGAGAACATTCCCTGGCCAGGGCATCAGCCCCAGCTCAGGATTCGAGAAATTCCTGGCTGGGAGGGTGGGGAGAGGCTGGGCTGGAATTCCCAGGGAAGCTGTGGCTGCCCCTGGATCCCTGGGAGTGCCCAAGGCCAGGCTGGAGCACCCTGGGACAGCGGAAGGTGGGTGGAACAGGATCAGTGAAGGCCCTTCCCACCCAAACCATTCCACGACTCCCTGACCTGTCAAACATTCCATTCACAAGCCCCATAATCCTAAAAAGTGAAGGCAGGAGGACCTCGAGCTCCTCTGTCTCAGCTGACCTGGGCACAGGCAGGGAACGGCCATGGAATGACGCTGGAACAGGGAACGGGCATGGAAAACCGCAATCCCGGCCCCTGGGACGGAGGAGGAATGGGAATAACTGCAAAAGGAATTCGGGAACACGGCTGAACTACGGGGCTGCTGTGAGCCCAGGCAGGAGCTGCTGGGCACAGACACGACCCCAGCTGGGCTCCCGGCTCTCACCCCAGCAGCTACATTTACATTTAACAGAGCTTCACTAGAAATAATAAAGAATTTAAATATGCAATTTATTGTTCCTTTATATTATCTATTATATGTGGTATTATTATATATTAAAAATTATTTTTATATTAAAATATTTTATATAAATATTTATTATCTGTTTTATATTTATATATTATATATGAAGATTTATATCTACTCATATATTATGTTCATATTATATATTACTATATATATTAAATAGCATATTATATATAGTTATATGTATTAACAATTATATTTATATATAAATATTTATATTTATCTATATTCATATTTAGTTATAGACCATTATATATTGATATTTATATTTATTTCTACATAGTATACTATTAGAGATGATATAATAATATGTATTAAATAGTATACTATATATTATATCTATTAAAAATTATATCTTTTTATATAGATGTTTATATCTTTTTATATAGATGTTTATATCTTTTTATATAGATGTTTATATCTTTTTATATAGATGTTTATATTATATCTATTTATGTATTACTATATATATTTATACTTATTTTATATATACTATATATTATTTTATATTGTATATTCTATAACATTATTGTAGAATAAATTATTAACATTCTTTATATCAATTTTAATTACTATTAAATAATAACTTAAACAGCTGAACAATTCTATTGACCAGAGTTCCAGATCTGGATGGTTTTACACAAAAGCCCAGCCTGGCTGATTAATCCCCGATTTTCCAGCAGGACTCTGGGAAGCACCAGCCCCGACAGGACCGATAAAGCCCGGAGCACCAAAGACCAGCCCGGAAAGCAAACACACACCTCCGAGGGAACAAAAAGCAGGGGGGAGCTGCTCTGCAGAGGACACAAAAGCCCCGAATCGGGCAGGGAATAACGAGGATCAGCCGGGAATGCCGAGCCTCGCCAGCACCTGGCACTGCGGAGAGGCAGGAAAGGCGCAGGGACACCCTCCAGGCCAGGGATAACCGAGCTCCAGGGATAACCGAGCTCCAGGGATAACCGAGCTCCAGCGAAAGCACCCCGAAAGGGACAATTCCTGCCAGAACGGAGCGAAGGCAGCTCCAGCCTCTCAGGGAAAAGCTGAATTTTGCAGCACGATGAGATTTTCTCATCATTTTTTTTTTTTCCCACAAATTTTGTGGGGTGATGAGATTTTATCTGAGTTTAAAGTAGAGAGGAGACACGAAAATGTTGTGAGCGCACCTGTGCGGCCTCCCAGGGCGGCTTGAACTCATCAGGCGCTGATTAAAAACCTCCTGAATTTATCAAACGCTGCTTAAAAATCCTTCATCAACTCCCAAAAGCTGCCGATGCCACCCGAGAGCAGCCCGGGGCTCTCGGGAGGGACAGCCCTGCGCAGCCCAAGCTGTTTAAGCAGAGAGGAGATTAAGAAGTGACTTAATCCGGGCTGAGCCTGAGGCACGAGGTGCCAGCGGGTGCTAAAGGACACTGCAGAGGAGCACAGGCAGGGAAGGACGGCAGAACGCGCCCAGGCTGCAGCCAAGAGCTGCTTTTAGAAGATCTGAAATTCAGATATCACAGGGACAGCCCTCGGAGGCCAGGCTGAGCACAGGGCAAAGGGGGGAGGTTACAAACCCCGTTTTATGGGGTGCCATGAGAAAACCTCACTGTTACCCATCCCCACTCAGCGACCAGGGCCGGGATATCACCAACTGCCCAAAAAGAAATACAAACCCAGCTCAAGGGGACAGAAAGAGCAACAAACTTCAATTAAATGCAATAAAAATGAGGGCGCTTGGGTGTCAGAGTTCAGCCAAGAGCTGGTTTTAAGCCAGGAAGTTTCTCTTCCCCTACAAGGTTTTCCGGCCCTGCAGAATTAAGGGATTCTTCAAAACCCAGACCAAGAGGGGACCCAAAATTACTCTGTAAAATCAGGTGTGAGGAGAGAGAGGGAAAAAGAGGAATGAGACCAGCAGAAGGGAGCGGAATTAGAAGCAACGGGTGGAATTAGGAGAGGCTGAAAAGCAGCAAAGACATCCCAGCTTTGATTCCAGGAGCATCACAGAGCTCCCCACAGATCCCCGAGCTCGGTGTCCTCCAAACACCCCATACCTGGGGGGGGGTAAACAGAGCCCTGGCCCAGCTCCTCCCAGCCCCGGGACTGGGGCAGCGCTTCCCTGGGTCCCAATTCCCATTTGGGAAGCAATTCCTGTCTCCCAGAGCTGCACAATGGAGCCCCCAGAGGGGGAGCAGGGCTGGAAGGGACTTCAAGGAGGAACCTCCTCCTTGCCCGGCCCTGGGGCAGCAATTGCTGCCCTCAGCCTTTCCCATCCCCCAAAGCTCTCCCTGCTGGCTGGGACATGAACCCACCCGGACAGATCGAGGGCTGGGCCCTGCAGTTCCCCTCTGAACCCCTCCAGCCCCCAGGAACATCTCCGAGGAGCCAGGAACTGATAAAACCCCAAATCTGCAAACCAAGGAGGAGCAGGAACTGATAAAACCCCAATTCTGCAAACCCAGAAGGGCCAAGAACTGATAAAACCCCAAATCTGCAAACCAAGGAGGAGCAGGAACTGATAAAACCCCAAATCTGCAAACCAAGGAGACCAGGAACTGATAAAACCCCAGTTCTGCAAACCCAAGAGAGCCAAGACCTGGTAAAACCCCAATGCTCCAAAGCCGAGCAGCAGCAGCACCCCGGGCACTCCAGCCAGGCTCGGAGCTGTGCTCTGGGAATGCTGGTCCTGGAGGAGAAGCCAGCCTGGCTCCTGGACACACAATTATTCCATGATGCCCACAAGAAATGAGTCACCTTTGTTTTTTTAAAGAAGTTTCCACCATCCTCTTCTCCTGACTCTCGTGTTTACCCTGAGCTGCTGCAGATTAACCCCAAATCCTTGCTGCTCGTTCATATCTCCACACCCAACAGCGAATGAATAAAACCCAAACCTCTCCCAGCCCAGACACTCCGAGTGTTTCTCCTGTGGGAATGCAAAGCTCCAAATCAAGCCCAACTCCTCACCCAACTTTAATACCAAGAAACAAGATCAGCTGCACTTCGTCCTCTGAAATGGAAAAAAACCCACCCACACTCTTCATCCCGGCAGCTCCCACCCATCCAAACCAGTTTTTGAGGATTAATAAATCTAATTCCCAGCACCTCCCGCTGTTCAGGTTACCTTGAAAAGTTTCCCGGGAGAGCTCCGGGAAGAAAACCGCGAGAACTCCAAATAAACGAAGGAATGGGGAACTCAGGAGTGACTCCAGAGCTCTGCTGCTCCACAGATTCAAGGCTCTGCCACTCGAGCTCCGTGCCAGCGCTGCAGCACCGCTGCAAGTCCCACAGCTCCGAGCCCCTGCTTTGTAAAGAGGCCCCAGGAGCGGCTCCAAACCATGACTTGGGGAAACCGAAGGCACAGGAATGAAGGGGTGCGAGAGGGGCTCCAGCCCTGAGTGCATCCAACCATCCCCACCTGGCACCGATTCCCTCCCTGGCAGCACCTGGGGCTGACGAGGAGCAGCTGAAACCCCAAATTCCCCTCACGACAGACACCAAACTCGGCCCCGAATTTAACTCGGAGATAACGCAGCTGTTCCCATTTTAACCCGAGTATTTTTGTAACGCTCCTGTCTCCCCCCTTCTCTCAGCGATCAGAATGTGGCTACAAGCAGTTAGAAATATCCTCTCTCCATTCCTACCGCCCCTAATCCAGGGGATAACGCACACACCTGCGCTCAGACAACATTTTGGGTGGATTCAAAGCTCTTTGGAGAACTTCTGCATCACTTTAAAGGCGGGGAAGGAGGGATGAGTTATCTCAGCATCTCAGGGCAGCGATGCTGACTTGGTCCAGCAAGCCCGAACAGGGCTTAGGTGCGGATAATTGATCTAAAATAATCGCATTTTTTGAGAAATCGGGTGATTCCTCATCGGACACACCTTTTAGATTAACACTACAGAAGCCACTGGGGCAAAAGCTGCCCTGCCGCACAAATAAATCCCCAAAGAACGGCAGATGCAGAGGGATGGACGGAGCAGGGAAGGGGCAGCGCTGCCGGGCCGGGGCGGGCTCGGCACCCCGCGGACGGAGCGGGGCTGTCCCGGGGCGGGGGGCGCGCCCCGGGGAAGGGGCTGGGCGGGAGAACAAAGGAGCCGCGAGCAGCCCGAGGGGTGCCCGCTGCGGACGGGACCGCGGCGCGGCCGAAGTGACAGAAACCGACAAAGGGCGCGAGCGGCTTTCCCAGGGTAACTCCGGCACAGCCCCGGGAAACCCTCCCCATCCCCGGAGCTCCGAGGAGCCGCAGCCGAGAGGGACAAGGATGCCCCGCTCCCCCCGCGGCTCCGGGCAGGGCGCGCACCTGAGCGTGGGGCCGATGCAGGCCGTGTCCGTGCTCTCGATCTCGCGCAGGATCCGCTCGTGCTCCGCCGCCGTCTCCAGGCTCTCCAGCTCCGCCATCTTCGGCCGCTCCATGGGGCCGCTCCACCTGCGCGGCCCCGCCCGGCCCGGCCCGGCCCGGCCCCCCCCGCCGGGAACGGCACCGCCGGGGCTGCTCGGCCCCGCTCCGCTCCGCGCGCGGCACCACGGGACATGTAGTGCGGGAGGGGGCCCCGCCGTGCGGCACCACGGGAGATGTAGTCCGGGGAGGGGGGAGGTGGGCGCACGGAGAACCACGGGAAGTGTAGTCCGAGTAGGGCCGGGTGCGTGCGGCACCATGGGAGATGTAGTCCGGGAGGGGGCCGGGCCTGCGCGGCCGCTCCGCCCAGCGAGGGGGGACGGACCAGGGGCGGCCCCGGGGCGAGGGGAGCCGGCGGGAGATTGGGTGGGGACGGTGTCGTACCCCTGAAGGGGACACAGACCCCCGTCCTCCGCATGAGAGGACAGAGCCCCATGGCTCGGACACCTCCGTGAAGGACACAGCCCCATGGCACAGTCCCCGTGTTGTACCCCGGGAGGGGACACGGCCCCGTGGCAGTGACACCGTTGTGACATCGCAGCAGGAAAGAACCTGTGTCCCTGCCCCGAGCAGAGGCAGCCCCCGCTCCTCCTTCCCCATCCTGTCCCTCAGCCCCACAAACGATGTCACCCCCACCCTGAAAAAGTGCCATTGGCTGCGGTCCCAAGCGTACGGGAAATCTCGCTGCGGAAAGCCGGTGTCCATAAAGGAGACAGGAGACAGAGAAGTCCTGAAGCTTCATTCAAATACAGGCAGAGTCCACTGGGGCACACGCCCGCGGGGTTTTCTCTCTCCAGGTTTTGGAGGGCGCAGCTTCCTTTATCCCAAACTCCCGGCCACTCGTTGCCCTCTTCCTTCCCCCATTGCTGAGGTACCAGGAAGGTGCAGCCTTCCCGAACCGCCTGTTATGTATCCCACTTGAACCCGGCATTTGACCCCAAAGGTCAGAAACTCCGGCTCTTGCAGGCACACTTGTCTGTGTCAGGAGTCAGGCTGTCCGGGCTCTGTGACAAACCTGCTGCTGGAAGTTCATGGAGACATCAAGCCCCATCTCAAAGCCGTTCTCACCCACCCCTGTCACCCCCGGAGCCGTGTGCGAAGCCATCAGCACACCTCTTCCCTACCACGAGGAAGCTCCTGCAGACACCGACCCGCCTCTGAGCTGATCCTGCCCCACCCCACCCGCTGCCGGGCGCGGCGCATCCCCCCGAGCTGTGGGATCCAAGGACACCGCGGATCTTGCTCCGAGCACACCGGCGTCCTGCAGGAACATCCCTGGAGGTCAAGGTCTCCTCGCTGCCGCTCCCGATGTGACTCCCTTTGGAAGCAGCTGGTTGTTACCGTTACCAATTCCTGTTGGGAAAACAGTGCTGGAATGTCCCGTCCCCAGCCACACCTTATCAGGTGCTGTCCTTGCACGGGAATGCCACAGCGGGATGGGATGGAGAGCAGGAATCCCAGACCATGGATACCGCCAAGGGTTTCTGCCTTTGCTTTTGTTGTTTCACCCTCTGAGATATAAATAAAAGATTCCAATTGTGTGAGCACAGCTCGGGCCTCCCCCGCTGCTGCTTGTGAAGGTGGAACGCTGCTGGCTCAAATAACACGGAATTATGGAATGGTTGGGGTTGGAAGGGATCTCAAAGTTCATCTCGTTCCTGTATTGTCACCTAATGAAATGAGAAGGGCATAAAAGAGCTCCCCAAAATGAAGCACCATGACTGGAACAACACAGGAGGAGTGAGGAAAGCCTGGTGAAAACTCGGAGTCATTACGGCTGGAAAAGACCTTGAAGATCATTCAGCCCGAATGCTCCCCAGCACTGCCAGGGCCACCACTGCCCTCTGTCCCCAGTGCCACATCCACAGGGCTCTGAAATCCCTCCAGGGACGGGGAATTCACCCCTGCCAGGCCTGGACAGCCCTTTCCAGGAAGGAATATTCCCAATATCCGCCCTGAGCCTGCCCTGGCCCAGCCTGAGGCCGTTCCCTCTCCTCCTGTCCCTGTTCCCTGCCAGCAGAGCCCGACCCCCCCGGCTGCCCCCTCCTGTCAGGGACTTGTGCAGAGCCACAAGGTCCCCCCTGAGCCTCCTTTGCTCCAGCCTGAGCCCCTTCCCAGCTCCCTCAGGAATTCTCCAGCCCCTTCCCAACTTCCTCGGCCACTCCTCACCAGACTCGCTCCAACTCCCTCGGTTCATGTGAAGTTCACCAACTCTTCCCATCGC
Organism: Corvus kubaryi; assembly: GCF_017639235.1. Classification (NCBI taxonomy): domain Eukaryota; kingdom Metazoa; phylum Chordata; class Aves; order Passeriformes; family Corvidae; genus Corvus; species Corvus kubaryi. The sequence goes on from NW_024581050.1 coordinate 418,274, forward strand.
TTCCCTAACACGGCGTCACTTTGGATGTGACAGCAGGCAGGAAATCTGTCCTCCGACAGTGTCACGGCAGGGATCTGTAGAAGCTCTCCGAGGACCAAGAACTGAAGAGACGCATCAGCAGCGGGAGGAAAGGGGATGAAAATCGCAGGGTGGATCCTGATCTGGGGCTGGATCGGGAGCTGTTCCCAGCACAGCAGAGCCTCCCCCAGCTCCTCTGGAGACGCCGGGCATCCCTGGGGAAGGAAGGCTGGAGCTTCCAGCGATCCCTCCCGGCAGCACAGGGACAATCCCTTCGGGAATTCGCCCTGCGAGGAGCAGCCCAGCGGTAACTGAACCGCGCTGGAGCTCAGCCCGCTGCCAGGAGCTGCCTGTGGCCATGGAAATGCATCCCGGGCTGTCCGTGCGGGACACACCCGGCGCCGCGGTGACATCTGGAGGTGCCACCGCTGCCAGCAGATAAGAGGATTATTGTTGTTATTGAAATTAGCGGGGTTTGTGCTGTCGGGAATGAGCCAATATTCCTGCAGGCAGCGGTTCTTCCTGGGATTTAAACGGGTTTGAACAGCAGGGCCAGGAGGGAGCGGCTGGTAACGATCCTTGGTGGGTTTAATGACAGGGTGTGACTGGCACCAGGGCCAGGGACAGTTCTGAGGGCTGGCTCGGTGCTGTCACAAATGAGGATCTCAAGAACTGGATCTGCTGTGAGGAGGCTGCTCAGCCCAGGGGATTGTGGTACAAGGGATCATGAGCACAGAGTGGGAATTTAAAATCCCAGAGATGGGAATTTAAAATCACAGAATGGGTTGGGTTGGGAGGGACCTCAGAGCCCCTCCAGTGCCAGCCCTGCCATGGCAGGGACACCTCCCACTGTCCCAGGCTGCTCCAAGCCCCAGTGTCCAGCCTGGCCTTGGGCACTGCCAGGGATCCAGGGGCAGCCCCAGCTGCTCTGGGCACCCTGTGCCAGGGCCTGCCCACCCTCCCAGCCAGCAATTTCTTCCCAAGATCCCATCTAAATCTCTCCTCTTCTGGTTTAAAACCATTTCCCTTGTCCTATGACCATCTGCTCATATAAAAAGTCACTCTCCCTCTTTTTTAGAACCCCTTTAAGCACTGGAAGCTGCAATATGGTTTTCCTGGATCCTTCTCCTCTCCAGGATGAACATCCCCAGCTCTCCCAGCCTGTGTCTGTATCAGAGGTGCTCTAACCCTCAAAGCATCTCTGGGTTCCTCCTCCGGCCTGCTTTCCGCAGCTCCACATCCTCCCCAGGGCTGGGGCAGCTCTGCAGGCGGGGTCTCACCTGGGCGGGGCAGAGGGGGAAAATCCCCTCCCTCAACCTCTGGTGCTGCTGAGGATGAGCCCAGGGTGGGGTTAGCAAGGAACAGAAATCAAATGGTCCCCAAAACCAAAACACCAAGGGAACACCATCCATCTGCTCCTCCCCAGCGCTGTGTGGCCACAGGGTCACCCCGAGCCTCAGGTCCAGCTGATTCCCCACCCGCGCGCTCAGCTCTGCTCAGGTCAGGGATGAAACGTTCCATCCCGTAAGAAAAGCCCCACTCTTTGTCCCCAAACGCGTGGCACTTGGTCACCTTCACACAAATATTCGCTGCTGGCATCTGCCTGGGATTTGTCCTTGTTATATTTGCTGCCACACAAACTTTGCCCCATTTGAGAGCCTGTCCACAAGAAGTTTTTTGATTTATTGATTTATTTATTCCCCCAGTCCCTGTTGTAAACATGCTGAATGGGTATTGTTGGAATTTATTAATCAACTCATCGGGTGAGGCCAACACAAATGCAGCAAAGATGGCTCTGCCCAGCTCACAGTCCTTGAAAAACGAGACTGGCTTTGCCTGACAGATTCTGTTTGCCTTGAACCCGTCTGGCTGCCATTAACCCTTTTATGTTCCCTTAATTTCCTCCTAATGAAGCTCCATGTAATTGGGTTTTATGGAGCTGACAACAGCCTGATAATGCTTTAAAACCTCTCCCTTTTCATTGCTGACCTTGCAGTGTTTTCCAGGCCTCCACGACTTCCCTAGTAGACCAAAACTTCCTAAAAAAATCGGTGGGATGGGTCAGGGAGCTGGAGGAGCCTCGTGTGCAAGTTCCTGCTGGTTCAACAATCTGCCTCTGTCCATGACTTCCCAAAGCCAGGAGCAGCTGTCCCGAATCCCTGGAGCAATACCATTATCAGAATTTATCTCCTTGTTATTGAACTTCACAACCTCAAGCTTCTTGTGTTTATTTTGGGGGTTTCATTTTGTGCGGTTGCTTTGCTGAACTCCTGCAACATCTCCTGGCTTCTCTCCTTCCTTTTCCACTTCCCCCTCTCTCTGCTGGATCTTCCAGGTGGCTCCGTGCTCTCCTCCCCTCCATCCAGCAGTGACAGGAGGGCACGATGCCAAGCCAAGCTTAAATCTGGTCTCTCCAGAGCCATTCAGGAAAACATTTCCCAGTGGAATGATGGGTTTAGCCACAAACCCGGGAATTAAAAGTGGAAAGAGAGGATCAAACAAGGCCAGATGCTGTTCACCTGGAAAACCCCTCCTGCAACAACACTCTGGGAATCTCAACCAACTTCTCTGGGCAGGTGCCTCCTTTTGGGATGAGGACTGGAGTCCTGGAGCTGCTTCCACGCTCCTCTCCTCCATCCCCACCCTCTCCTCCTGCTCTCCCTCCTGCCCTCACCAAACCGCCAGCTCTCAGCAGGCTGGGCACCCTCGGGCTTTGCTTTCCCTCCCCGAACAAGGAAAACCCCGGGATTTCCGGCGCAGTGACAACGCCCGGTGCTGACTCAGCCCCGAAGCCATCGCTCCTGTTTGCTCTGGGGGTGCGGCAGCCCGGATTCCCTCTCCAGGGCTGCCCTCTAGCACCCTGCGCGCCGAT
>NW_024581050.1:421173-422567 GCF_017639235.1 Corvus kubaryi
AGCACCCTGCGCGCCGATTCCAGGGAATAAACACATCCCTGCTCCCGCAGAGCAGCCTGCCTCTCATTTACCCCCTCCCTCAGCCGCATTCCACATTTTTCCAAGCGGTGCCAGCTGCAAGCACCCCCTGTGCCCATGCAATGCGATCCTGCCCTGTCCAGCGGGAAGCTCGCGGCTTGGTTTCCCTTTTCTGGGAGAAGGGAAGGGGCTGGGCTGCGATGGAGAGGAGCCACAGGGCCAGGGCTGCTCCTGCTGCAGGGAGGCTGGCAGCTGCCGGCAGAGCCGCTGCCACCCCTGAGCAGGGCACAGCTCCCTCCGCGCCGCCCGTCTCCATCCCACACACTCGGATGCCACCCGCAGCAGCCAGCCCGGAATGCCAGGGGCTCCGCAGGCTGATTCACAGGGATGGCGCCCCGGGCAGCTGCCCTCGCCTGGCCCTGGCTCCCTGGCGTTTGTTGCCCCCACGTGGATCCGCCCACATCGCCACGAAATATTCCAGTCTTCCGCCAGGTACTCCTGCAGGATAAATCCACATTTTCCAGCCACAGCGCTCGGTGCTTGAAGTCCCGCTCTGTGTTACGTTTAAGGACTGAAATCGAGTTTTAAGCCTAATATTATTGTGTGTTCCCCAAATCCCTGTTGGGACACACCTGGATGTTCCTAAACACAGCTTTTGTTTTCTCATGTGTTTTATTCCGCCTTTTCATCTGAATACTGGAAAATATCTCAGACAGACTGAAGATGGATTTCAGCCGTGGAGTTCTGGCTTCAGCCTTGGAGGAGGATTTTTCAAATCTGAGTTTCTGCTTTAATTAAATACAGCTCAGGGATCTCTGGTGGCAATTTTGGGGTGAAGATCTTTTGGCAAGCTGTGCATTTCAAAAGTGCTCCCAAATCCCACATGGAATGGCTTAGCTTCACTGAGGCAGGATTTGAAGACCAAAGAGGTGAATCCCCACCCCAGGGCTGCTCCAAATGGGAATTCTGTGCTTGGGGCTGTAGGATGGCAAAGGAGGGGCCACAATTTATGAGCAGGAGGGAGATCCCACCTCTCATCCCAAAATGAGGGGAGATTTCCTCCCTGCACACTGCACTTCTCATCACAGACAGCTGCAGGAGCGAGGATCCTGCTGTGCCACTCAGCCCATCCCATTGTCCTTCCTGCCGTAAATCCAGCTGGATACAGCCGGAGCCAGGATCACCCGAGCCATGGTGTCCCTGGGAGGTGACACAACGAGCTGCGAACACGATGGGGCCCCACAGCTGGGGTGGCCTTCGGGCCACTCAACCAACAGCAGAGCTCAGGAGTGAGGCCACACCCGCCCTGCCCGCAGCCCCCGGGAGCCACGGTGACAACAGCCAGGGTGCCAAGTGCCAGCCCTGCCCTGCTGCAG
>NW_024581050.1:422577-426858 GCF_017639235.1 Corvus kubaryi
CGGTGACAACAGCCAGGGTGCCAAGTGCCAGCCCTGCCCTGCTGCAGAGCCTCGGTGACAACAGCCAGGGTGCCAAGTGCCAGCCCTGCCCTGCTGCGGAGCCACGGTGACAACAGCCAGGGTGCCAAGTGCCAGCCCTGCCCTGCTGCCGTGGGACAGAGATCCCCAGGGATCCTGGGGTGCTCCTCCTGAAAGCTGTTGGTGCCAGTCCTGTGCCCAAGGAGTTCAGAGCTTCCTCTCCGAGGAGCCCTGGCAGTGTCCCAGCAGGGCATTCCCAGCTCCACGGCATTCCCACTGCCCTGGGATGGGCTTTCCCCTCTGGAAACCCTCCTGGCTTTCCCTGGAAGGGGCTGCCCACAGATCCCTCTGGATTTGTGATGTCACTGACACAGGGCAGGGGTGGAGTCCCCATCCCTGGAGGGATTTAAAGCCCTGCGGATGTGGCCCTTGGGGACACGGGGCAGTGCTGGCCTGGACAGTGCTGGGGATGGTTGGACTCCCAGAGCGCTTTTCCAAGGCTGAGGGGTCTGTGATTCCCTGACACCAAGTGCTGCTTCTCCCAACTACATCCCAAGCCTGACCACTGATGGGAGAGTTTTGTGGATTTCCTGCTATTCCCTGTTCCGGATCCAGCTCCATCTGCCCCTGGTTCTGTGAAGGCCGAGAGGTGCCTGCCCTGTGTTGTCCCAGCACCAGAGAATTCCATGGGATCCGTCCACGTCACCACTGGGGTTTGGAGTGCACTGAGTCCCCCCTGTGCCAGGGTGAGAGGGATGTGGAGCAACTGCTGGAGTTTTAGAGATTGACCTTCCCTGTGAGGGTGGGGAGGGGCTGGGCTGGAATTGCCAGAGCAGCTGGGGCTGCCCCTGGATCCCTGGCAGTGCCCAAGGCCAGGCTGGACAGGGTTTGGATCCACCTGGGATAGTGGGAGGTGTCCCTGCCCATGGCAGGAGTGGAACGGGATGGGCTTTCAGACCCCTTCCCACCCAAAGCATTCTGGAATTCCGTAACTTCCCTGCAGTTCTGCCCTTCAGTTCCAGCTCTGGGCTCATTTGGTCACCAGCTCCTTCCCCCTGATATTTTATGGGATTTTTACCTGACTTCAGCACAAGCAACTTTTATCAGCTAAAAATAAAATCCTTCCTGAACCCTCACTCCTGCTTAGAACCACAGAATGGTTTGGGTTGGAAAGGACCTTAAAGCCCATCCCATTCCAAACCCCTGCCACGGGCAGGGACACCTTCCACCAGCTGTTCCAAGTCCCCTTGAGTGCTTCCAGGGATCAGGAATCTCCTGATGGAAGAACTGGGTGGCTGGAAGGAAAGCCCAGCAAACGCTGCCCATTCCCAGTTGGCCCAGCTCCGTGTGGGGTGCCAGGCTGGGAAGCAGGGCAGGAATCGTGATGGATGCAGGAGACTGGAGCTGCCAAAGTGGGAAGGGGGGAACTGGCAGTGACTGAAGCAAGTTCTGCCATCAAGAAGCTACTTGTGAAAAAAATACACATTTGCTGTCTTATTTTTTTGCTGATGATCTTAATTTCGCCGAATGTGTAAGATTTGCTTTAGCAAAACAAATACCACTCTTGGGTTTTTGCCACGCCATGAATTTTTAATGCTTTATTAGAGCGCTGGAGGGTTCCAGCCCAGTCTGTGGCTGCTTAACTGAGTGAAATCCCACTCCATTACCTGCCTGGAACCATCTGGCCTCGGGATTGAACAGCTGGGAATGCAAGCCCTGCTGCCAGCTCATTTCATACAAACCAGGTGTTCTTTGGAAAAACCCTCCCTGAAAGTTGTCTGCACCCCCATGCACAGAGATATTTACTTTTGAAAAGGATTTTAGGGCTTTTTGTGATCTGACAGGGCGTTCACTTCCTAGTAAAGTAGCAGTGCTGGGTGCCAAAAACTGGGATTGCAGAGGGAAAAGCAGAGGGAAGGCTTTGTTGGAGCGTGGTCCTGCAGGAGCGGCAGGGGGCAAGGGGACAAGGCTGAGCAGGTACAATGAAAGGGAATTTACATCCACGCTGAGGGGAAAAAAAAATACATATATATAAAAGGATTAAAAATTGATTTAAAAATATTTGTAAAATACACTGAAAACTGCATTGAAAAGGGGGAGAGGCCAAGGACGGCCACGCTGTGGGCAGGCGGGGCCCGGCGCTCCAGGGACGCAGCCACATTAGCAGACTGTTTCCGTTCCTGTTCCTGTTGCTGGCTCCGATCCCGATCCTGTTGCTGTTCCTGTTCCCGGGCCCGTTCCCGGTCCCATCGCCGGCCCCGTTCCTGTTCCCGCTCCGCCGCTCCCTCACGGAAGCCGCACCCCCTCACAGCGGCCGCAAGGGGGCGTACCGCGCTGGCCACGCCCCACAGCGCGCGCAGAGGGCCGAGCCGGCGGCGACCAATCAGAGCCGGCGGAGCTGCCCGCGCGCTCCGAGCGGCCATTCACGAAGCGGCGGGGGCATGAATGGGGCGGGTCACGTGGGCAGGCGCTTTCCCACGCCCCCTCCGCTGGGTACCGGGATGGAGCCGGGATCGGGATCGGGACCGGGACCGGGGCCCTGGGCCGCCACCGCCTGCGTGGTGACCGGCGCTTCCCGCGGCTTCGGCCGCAGCCTGGCGCGGCTCCTGGCGCCGCAGCTCGGCCCCGGCTCGGTGCTGCTGCTGCTGGCGCGGTGCGCGGAGGCGCTGGCCGAGCTGGCGGCCGAGCTGCGCGCCGGGAGCGCCACCGGGAGCGCCACCGGGAGCGCCACCGGGAGCGCCGGGCTGCGGGTGCAGTGCGTGGCCGCCGACCTGGGCTGCGAGGAGGGGCTGCGGACGGCGGGCGCTGCCCTGCGGGAGCTGCTGCAGGACGCGTCCTTCGGCCGCCTGCTCCTCGTCAACAACGCCGGTAACGACACGGCTGTCCCCGGCTGTCCCCCCGCCTCCCCGAGCCGCTGCCCTCCGCCCCCGGGGGCAGCGGGGTCAGCCCAGCCCTGCTCCGGCTGAGCCGGGGCTTGCTCCGGGCTTGGGGTGCCGGCACATAACCCAAAAGAATAAAGGAGCTGCGGGGACTTCACCCTGTGCGGGTGTTGGCTCATTAAAGGAGTTAATTGGGGGGGCGGGTCTCTGGCAGTACTTTGCTGCTCTCAGTTTTACTGTGCCGTAGGAACAGTTGGTTCCCGTCCTGCACCTTCTTGTGCCTCTGCTCCCCAAATCCAAACCCGCAGGCAAACTTCCAGCCCCACCTTGTGGGTGCTTCCTCGCGCCTTTAATGCCTTTAATGCCTTTAATGTCCTTTTTACCCATTGTCGCTATAAATCACCCGTGGGTTCCGTAGGAAATGGGTGCTCCAAGATTTGGGCCTTTGACTGGCACAGGGCCCGCAGGAGGGCCCGTGGTGGCCCTTGGGCACGCTGTACTCCAGAGTGGGAGCTGTTTGTGCTGGCAGAGGGGTGGCAGGGCAGGTCCCTGTCCCCTGTCACTGCTGGGTCAGTGTGACCCAGAATGGGCTGGGCTGGGCTGCTGTGGGACCCTGGCAGGGGCTGGGCCACCAAAGCTCTGGAAGTGTTGGATGTGGAATGTGGGAGCAAAGGGATCTGTTTTGCGGTCGATCCCATCTGTAACAACTCATTTTTCCATCTTTCTGGAAATATCCCAGGCCGGGCTGGACAGGCCGTGGAGCACCCTGGGACAGTAGAAGGTGTCCCTGCCATGCCAGGGTGGGGACTGGATGTTCTTTAAAATCCCTTCCAACCCAAACCATTCCACGTTTGTGCTTCCCAGGCTCCCTGGGAGACGTCTCCAAATCCTTCCTGGACCTCACTGACCTGGAGGAGATCAACACCTACTTCTCCTTCAACATCAGCTCGGCGCTGTGCCTGACCTCCAGAGCCCTGAGGGCCTTTGGGGTGCGGCCTGGCTGCAGCAGGACCGTGGTGAACATCTCGTCGCTGTGTGCCCGGGAGCCGTTCCGGAGCTGGGCGCTGTACTGCGCCGGGAAGGCTGCCCGGGATATGCTGTTCCAGGTGCTGGCGCTGGAGGAGCCCGGGGTCCGTGTGCTCAACTACGCCCCGGGTGAGGAGAGCAGCTCACGGATGGTTATCCACCTCATCCTGCCTTTGGGAGTGAAGATTCCTGCGGCCCAGCCCTGCTCCTGTCCCTCCAGCCCTGAGCAGCACAATTGGGACCACAGTTCCCCGTGCTGGACTCAAACACCATCTCTCATCCAGCTTTTCCGTCAGGATCACAGAATTCCAGACACCTCCCACCGTCCCAGGTGGATCCAAGCCCCAGTGTCCAGCCT
>NW_024581050.1:436858-437262 GCF_017639235.1 Corvus kubaryi
CAGGCTGGACACTGGGGCTTGGATCCACCTGGGATGGTGGGAGGTGTGCCCATGGAACAAGATGATCCGTGAGGTCCCTTCATCCCAAACCCTTTGGTGACCCAGGTCCCTGGAGCAGCCAGCAATGAGTAACGAGGGCCCTGGGCCAGTGAGGAGCTCACAGATTAACCCAGCCCAGAGCAGGGAGCAGAGGGGTTGTGGTGGAGTGTCCTGTCCCAGAGAGCTCCAAAGCCTTAATGAGTAATTAGTTAATTTGCTGTGGAGGGTAATGGGGAGACACTGCAGAAATGATCTGTGATTAATTAAACCACCCTGGGCTGGTGCAGGCAGAGAGGCTGCACCGCTGGGCTGGGGCTGAGCTGGGCCTAGGGCTGGATCCAAGCTGGGCTTAGGGCTGGATCCAA
>NW_024581050.1:437272-445162 GCF_017639235.1 Corvus kubaryi
CAAGGTGAGACTAGGGCTGGATCCAAGCTGGGCCTAGGGCTGGATCCTGACTTGGACTAGGGCCTGATCCTGACTTGGACTAGGGCTGGATCCTGACTTTGGCATCGCTCCTGGAGCTGGTCTGGACCAAAATCCACCAGGTTTGATCTGGGCTCTGCAGACCAACAGCCGCCTCCACCCAAGTGGGAAAAGCTGCCAGAAATGGGTTTTCCCTTGTTTTTTCTATACACCACCCCAAAGCCAGGCTCTGTCTCACTCAGCCGGGTGCCTTTCAAGCGTCTTTCCTGAATCCTGGAATCCCAGACTGGTTTGGGTTGGAATGGACCTTAAAGCCCATCTAGTCCCAGGGCAGGGACACCTCCCACTATCCCAGGCTGCTCCAGGCCTTATCCAGCCTGGCCTTGGACACTGCCGGCGATGGGGAATCCAAAACCTCTGTGGGCAACTGTGCCAGATGTCACCCCCTCACAGGAGGAATTTCTTCCTAAGACTGACCCAAATTTGCCCCGTTTCAATTTGCTCCCATCACTCCTTGTCCTGTCACGGCAGTTCCCGATGAGCTCTCCTGTCAGGCTCAAGCCAGGCTGTGGCTGAGCTCCTCCCGTGCCTCCCCCGGGATTTGGGGACATTGTGTTGTCCTCCTCCCTGTCCCCTTCCTTCAGCAAAGCCACCGGTTCAGCCGGGCACATCCATCCTCCTCCTCCTCTGCCCATCCTGTGCCACACCTGCACCCCCTCATCCTCCTCCTGCCCTCTCATCCCTCCTGTGCTGGCGGCTCAGGCAGTCCCGAGCACGGGGTAATCCCGGCGCATCCCTGTCCTTCCCGCCAGGAAAACAGAGGGCTCTGAAGGATCCTCAGCCCTGAGTTTGGATCAGAAAGGGCAACCAAGCTCCCACCCCTCTCATCCCTCCATGCTGATGGCTCAGCCCTTCCCTGAGGACTGGATAATCCCAGTGAATCCCTGTCATTCCCGTTGGGATGCCAGCAGGCTCTGAAAGATCCTCAGCTCTGAGTTTGGAACAGAAAGGCTGAGCAACCCATGCTGCTCCCATCCCTCACATCCATCCTGTGGTGGTGGCTCAGCCCTTCCCAACCACGGGATAATCCCAGAGGATCCCTGTCCTTCCAGGGATTTTAGGGTTAGGATAACAACGAGCTCTGAAAAATCCTCAGCTCTGAGTTTGGATCAGAAAGGGCGACCAGGCTCCTACCCCTCTCATCCCTCCTGTGCTGGTGGCTCAGCCCTTTCCCAAGCACGGGATAATCCCAAAGAACCCCTGTCATTCCCATCCCGTTGGGATCCCGGCAGGCTCTGAAAGATCCTCAGCACCGAGTTCACACCAGCGAGGGCCACCAAGCCGTGCCCACCCCTCGCATCCCTCCTGTGCTGATGGCTCAGTCCTTGGCCAACCAGGGATAATCCCAACAATTCCCCGTCCTTCCCGCTGGCATCCCGGCAGGCTCTGAAAGACCCTCGCACCGAGTTCACACAGAAAGGCCGAGCAACCCGCGCTGCGCCCGCCCCGTTCGGGATCCCGCAGCAAACCCAGCCCGGCTCCTTGCTCGGGGACTCTCCCTCGCCCCGCCGGCTCCTTGGCCAGGCCGTGGCCGCTGATTTTGCCGGAGCGGCGGGCGAGCGGCGCGGCGGGGCCGGGAGCCGCATTCACATTCCTGCCGCGAGCGCACTTGTCAGCCGAGCTGTCAGTGCCGCCGTAATGGGGCCACGGCGGTCACTCGTGTTGGGAGTAAACACAGCCGAATCTGAGAAAACAAGAGCAGAGCCCCGCGCTCCCGGCACGGCTGCAAAGCCCCGCCGCTCCCGGGGGAGGGGGTGCCCAGGCTCCCCCCGCCTCCCCAGCGCCCCCCTCTCCCACCCCAAAAACCCCCGGGAGGGATGGGGGCAGTGCCGGGGGTAGCCGGCACCCCGGGGGGACGGGGGCGCGGCTGCTGGGGTGTGACTCCGGAGAGCTGGGATTAAAAAGGGCTTCTTCGGGACGTGCGGGGGACGGGTGGGGACATCCCCGGCCTGGAGCCGCTCGGGGACACGAGGCGGTGGAGCCGCAGGTCGGTGACTTGCAGCACAAACCCAGCCCCAGCTGTGGCTGGAGCGCTTGGTCCTGATTTTTTTAACTTAAAAACCGGAATTTTGCACATCCCGGAGCTGCCCCGAGCCCGGGGGACCTGTTTGGAGTGAGGGTCCGGCCTCCTTGTCACCCTCCAGCATCCCCCAGAGTCCCCTCCAGCCCTGGGCTCCTCTTGCCACCTGCAGCGGTGTCACCAGCCGGAGGGGACACCTGGGCCAGGTGGGACGGACCCAGCCCGGCACGGGGACGGTGCGGGGGCTGCACAGGGACCGAGGGGTTCGTGGGGCCGCAGCCCCGAGGAGGAGGAGGAACAGCAGCCTTGGGAATCATCGGCGCCGCTCCTTCGTTTGGGAATATTCCCCCAACTTCCAACCCCTCCCAACAAAGGGGCCGCGCTGCAAAGCCGCGGGTTTGGGACAAAGGAGGGAACGGGGCGGCCGAGGGCAGAGCGGGCACAGCCCCGGCCGTGCCCCATCGCCTGCTCCCTCCCTCACCCCCCCAAATCCAGGGAATGCTGCTTTCCCCACTCCTGGTCTCCGGCGCGGTTCATTCACACCCGCAAACCCTAAAAAAGCTGCAAACGCCACTGAATATTTCCTGCGGGCGGGGAGGGGAGCGGGCAGTTTTTATCCCCCTCCAAACCCGACGCGAAATGTTGGGGTCACTCCTCCTTTGAAATCCCCCGCGGCCTTTCTTCCCATTAAACCAGCTCCCAGCTCAGAAGTTTCTTCCCCACCCTCCCCCCGCCTTTTTTTTTTTTTTTTTTTTTAATTTAATAATAAAGCATCTCAGATCTCGGAGCTGCAACTCATCTCACACCTAAGCGAGATTGCGTTTTGCACAAGCCTTTCAGCTGTTTTCTCAATCTCTCCTCTGTCTCATTCTCAATTCAGGCAGTTGCTATAGGTATGTTTTAATCCCCAGCATGGTAGATTTTAATTAGTCTTTGTACAGATGGCCAATTAACATTCATTACTTTTGCCTTGAGCGATTAATTATGAGTTTGGATAGAAGGGGAGATGGAGACAGGAAAGATGGGCAGGTGAATAAAAAAAGGGATTTTAATCAGAGTTTGGGAGGGTTTTTTTCCCTTCTGATTTATATATATACACACACACACAGAAAGAGGAGGGAAAAGAGGCAACACGGTGCGAGTTACATTTCCAGAGGATCATTCCCGACCTGGAACCGCGGGAATGGGTTCTCCAGCCAGGGATGCTGCAGGGTTTGGGGCTGCGATCCAGCCGAACCCCACTGCGGGGATGGGGGAAGCGAGGCAGGGAGTGCTGGAGTGACCCCAGTGCCCAGCCTGGGAATCCGCATCCCAAAGGATTTGTGTGCCTGGGCATGCCGGCTTTGGGGCTGTAGCGGTGCCAGGGCGCTGGGGACAGCCAGGGGAGCGGTGACACAGAGCCACCTCCTCCGCTGTGTCCGTGTGCAGGACGGGGCCCGCAGCTGTCTCCTCCCCAGCCCCGGTGACACGTCGCTAATTCTTCCTAATTGATTTTTCACGCCGGTGGGAGGGAGACGGTGACATCCAACAACAGAGCCCTGATGTCGCGGCTTTCTCCGGCATGAAAGGGGCCGGCATCTCCCCCCGGAGCCCGAATGCTTGTGCCGGGGCTGGGTAGCCATGGAGAGCCGCTGCCCGAGCCTTTCCCGGCCGCCGAGCCGCTGGCGCTGCTCCGTGCCTGCCGTGCCAGCCGCTCCCGCAGCTATTTCGGGACGCGGGCTGGCGAAGGAAAATAGCAAAGCCCCTCGGGGCCGCATCGTGGCCCCTCCCCGGCACGGGGGCTGCCCCACATTCCCGGCTGTCCCGGCACGCGGGAGCCGCAGCGGGCTCTGGGCGCGGTTTGGGGTGTGCAGCGAGCGGGGGAGGGCTGGAAGGGGCTGATCCAGCTCGCTCCTGGGGTGGCAGGAAAATGGGAGTCGTGTAAGGATGCTGGGGGGAGGGATCCATCGCACAGGACTCGGGGGGCTCCTTCCCGGCGCCGCTGGAGGCTTTCCCCGGGAGCTGGGGTCGCTTTTAGCACGTTTGGGGTTTGGCCCCGGCCCGCTCGGGATTGGCGCTTCTCGCAGGAGCTTTGCCGGGATGGGGCACTCGGGAGGAGCAGGAAGGGGCCGGATTCCTCCCGGTGCCGCAGGGATGCGGCTGCTGTGTCCCGGGCACGTGGCGGAGGTGTCACCTGCACCCTGCCATGGTCTGTGGGTGGTTGTGTCACCTGCGCCCCAGCGAGGTCCCTGGGTGGATGTGCCACCTGCATCCCAGCGGCATTCCGAGTGGATGTTCCACCTGCATCCCAGAGTGGTCCCTGAGTGGATTTGTCACCTGGATCCAGCACAGTCCCCGGGTGGCGGGGTCACTGGGATCCTGGAGTGTTCCCTGGGTGCTTCCCCACCCCGCCCATGAGGAACCACTCCAGCAGTGCCTCACCACCGACCCACCTCATCCCACAGAGCTCTGGGAAGGGCTGGATGCCCGGGAGCCCCAAATCCACGCCAGGCACCCACCCCAGGAGCTGTCCTGCTGCAAATGCCTCCTCCACGAGCCGGATCCCAGCTCTGCAACCCTCAGGGAGCAGCGTGGCCTCGGCCAGGCCATCCCCTCCCCACCAGCTCTGTTCTCCAGGTGAAACACAGGTGGAACAAACAGGAGCCAGCACGGGGGGCAACCGACCCCCTCCGACAGCTCGGGGCTCCCTCCCGGGCGGGGCAGAGGTCGGGGGGGAGCACGGGAGGCTCGGCACGGCCCCGTCCCCACCTGCAGAGCTGTGGCAGGGTATGGCCCTCTGGAAGTGTGTGCCATGGAAATGTGCACATTTCCTAAAAGCAATATGGAACAGCTAAATATACTGCTCACAAATCTGTTTACACTAATAATGGCTGGGAGCCTGCCATCCATATGACTGCACGGAACCATTGATTCAACAGAAATTTGCTGAAAATCCCTTGCAGGAGGAAGAAACTCACAGCACTTATATTTCATTTTCTTCCCCCTTGTTTTTTCTTTTTTCCTGCTTGTCGGGAAAGGGGGAACGGGGAGATGTCGGCACCTCTGGCACGGCCACGGCCGCGTTGGCAGCGGCTCTGCCCATCCCTCGGCCCCGCTCCCTCTGCACAGCCGCAGGGCCGGGACACTCCGCAAACCAGGATTCCCCAGCGCGGCTCCAAGCACTGGAGCTGCCTCGAGGGCTCAATGAACACAATATTTACCCACTTCCCACCCAACGGACGGGTCCGAGGCAGGATTTTGGCGCCGCGCTCGTTCCCGTTTCTTAAAAAAGGGGGGAAAAAAAGAGGGAGAAAAAAAAAAAACCCTCCGGAATTGGCAGCTCACGGCGTATTAATGGAAATGCTGCAGACTTGGCTCCCGCTCACCTCCCCAACATAATGTTAAATGGCAGCAAGGCAGTATAGCAGTCATTTACATATGGTGCTTATAGACGCCAAACTTATTAACACAATAAAACTGCTGCGCCACGAGCTTTCCTGCCTATTTTTCTCCTGGAGGATGTCAGTGTTGGAAGCACCTATCCGCCTCGTATGGAAACACCCGGGGCTGCCTTTCATATGGCACCGGCAAAATAAATAAATGGCTCAGCCAGGGGCCCCCTCCGACCACTCCCCGAGGGAGGAGGGAGGCAGATCTGAGGGGTCTGGGGGTTTGAGGGCGGGGGAGATCACCAGGATCCATCAGAATCCACCAGGATCCATCAGAATCCACTGGAATCCACCAGGATCCACCGGGATCCACCCGAATCCATCTCAATCCACCAGGATCCATCAGAATCCACCAGGATCCACCCAAATCCACCAGAACCCATCAGAATCCACCAGGATCCACCGGGATCCACCCGAATCTACCCGAATCCACCAGAACCCATCAGAATCCACCAGGATCCACCAGAATCCACTGGAATCCACCAGGATCCACCAGGATCCACCCGAATCTACCCGAATCCACCAGAACCCATCAGAATCCACCAGGATCCACCCAAATCCATCAGAATCCACCAGGATCCATCAGAATCCACTGAAACCCACCAGGATCCACCCAAATCCACCAGGATCCATCAGAATCCACTGGAATCCACTGGAACCCATCAGAATCCACCCGAATCCACCACAACCCATCAGAACCCATCAGAACCCACCAGAATCCGCCAGGATCCATCAGAATCCACCGGAATCCACCAGAATCCATCAGAACCCACCAGGATTCACCGGGATCCACCAGAACCCATCAGAACCCATCAGAACCCATCAGAACCCACCAGAATCCATCAGAACCCATCAGAATCCACCAGAACCCATCAGAATCCACCAGAATCCATCAGAACCCACCCGAATCCATCAGAACCCACCAGGACCCAGCAGAACCCAGCAGCACCCTCTGGAAAAGCACATTCCCTCCGTGGTCGGGATGGGGCAGCTCCACCCCAGGACTGGCTTTAACCCCCCCCCCACCCCGGCTCTGAGGTGCCCCCAGGGTGTCCCCAAAGCTGGAAGGGACGCCCTGGGTGATTCCTGTATCGATTTTCCTGGGTGCCACAGGAAAAGCCGCCCCAGGCATTTCCATAGAAGGCATCCAGGTGCTTCCAACAGGGAAGTTCTCCACATGGGAAGGGAGGCAGGAGAGCAGGAGAATTCCCAGCAGTGGTTTGGCCGTGCTGGGAAGTTTGGTGTCCATCAGGGACATTTGTTGGTGGCTGGTGCAGTGTCCCAGTGCCATTTAATGGAATTCCAGGGAGGCGAGGGCAGCCAGGTCTGCTCATCCCCCCTGATGTGACCCTGCGAGGTCCCCACGGGGTTTTGGGGACGCTCTCCCAGGATCCAGGTGGCCACAGCTCCTCTGTCCATGGTTTCCTGGCCCTGGCATCGGTGCAGTCCCACAGGGAATGTTCCTTTCCTGGCTGCTGGAGCGGGGCCAGCAGGAGCTTGGGGGGTGATGTGGGGTCACAGGGGGAGCTCCTGAAGCCTTGCCGGGGCTGGAGGTGCAATTTCCTGTGGGGAAATTCCCAGGAAGACATTTCTGCTGGAATTATGGCCCCGCCGTGTGTGGGACAGCGTTTCTGAGCTGCCACCCGAGAGCCCTGGCGGGAGGTCCCTGCTGGGACATGAACTGCCACACCGATCTGCACCCCAAAAGCGCTGGGGAGCTCTGGCTGACCCCAGATCCTGAGCTCTTCCTGGTGCTGTCAGTGGGATAAACCCACAAAATTAACCCCAGGAATCAGTGCTGGAGCAGGGAGCTCCTCACCACAACGCCCTGAGGAGATTTACAGGATCAGGGGTGGGGGAGGTGTCCGCTCCCAGCCAGGCCATGGCAGTGCCACGCAGCCACCACTGCTGCCACCCCAGGGACCAGCACAACAACCCAGGCTCGGTTTGGGGTTGGGGGACTGGATTGAATCCCTCGCTGTGGAGATTCCAGGGATTCCAGGAGCCCAGGGAGGGCCGTGTCCCCTGTCTGGCACCCATGGCAGTGATGATACCCCTGGAGCTGTGTGTGCTGCCACTCCCCGTGGCACCAGTGCTGCTGCCACGAGTCCTGTCACGAGCTGGAGACGCTGATACTGCCCCAAATCCAGGTGTTCCAGAGCATTCCATGGGCCCTGCTGGGGGAGAACCAGGGCATCACAGCCAGGCAGGGGACATGGGGGCCCCAAGGCCTGGCACAAGGTCAGGGGAAGGTCCCAAAATGCCCAAACTTTACACAGCACTTTGCGTTAATGGGGTTTGGATGGCTTTCCCAAAATCCCTGTCCTGTGTCACTGCACTGGGCAGGAGTGACCAGAGCAGTCC
>NW_024581050.1:445172-464730 GCF_017639235.1 Corvus kubaryi
GGCAGGAGTGACCAGAGCAGTCCCTGTCCTGTGTCACTGCACTGGGCGGGAGTGACCAGAGCAGTCCCTATCCAGGGGCAGCCTGGGCCACCAAGAGCTGAGGGTGGCCCAGCTCCTGGAAAGGCTTTCCCGAGGCCATGGGCACCTGGAGGTGTTCCCAGGCTGGAGATGATCCCGTGAGGAGCTGGATGTTCAATGTCTGCAAGGACCTGGCTGCCAAATCCCGTTTGCTTTGCAGGCTCACAATTCCAGTTCCCGACGTGGCTGCAGCCACCGGAGCCAGAGCCGTGTCCCCACCAAGGACCCTCAGGATGTCCCAGCCCTGAGCGTGCCCAGAGCCCGGCCAGGTCACAGCAGATCCCACGGTGCCTGGGCAGGGTTTGGAGAGGGGAGGGTGGATGCAGCCCCCATGGAAAAGCTGCTGAGAGCCCTGTGGAGGTGGGAGAGAACCCAGCAGCCTCTTTCCCTGCTGGAACAGCCTCTCCCAGCCCAGAACTGGGGCACCTGGGTGGCTTCCCATTCCCACACTTGGGGTGGGATCCTCCTTCAGTCAGCCTGATCCCATAAACCACAGCCATCCATCCATCCATCCATCCATCCATCCATCCATCCTTCCATTGATCCATCCATCAGGCACAGGGTGGGATTGTTGGGGTGTCCTGTGCAGGGCCAGCAGTTGGACTCCATCCCTGTGGGTCCCTTCCAATAAGGATATTCTGACCCTGTGATTCTGTGATCCATCCATCCATCCATCCATCCCTCCATCCATCCCTCCATCCCTCCATCCATCCATCCATCCATCCATCCATCCCTCCATCCATCCCTCCATCCATCCCTCCATCCATCCCTCCCTCCCTCCCTCCATCCATGGACCAGCTGACACAACCACCTTAAAAAGGGACACTGAGGTGACAAGAACAACCTGCTGGAAGCCACTGGCTTCAGGGACAGCTTATTCCAATTCAGAATATTCCTGAACCAAATAAAAATTTAAAAATAAAATAAAATAAAAGCCAGGAAAACAGGGAAGGGACCTCCTCAACCTCCCAGCCCTAAATACGCCCCCGTTTTCCCCCTCTCCCCTTCAGGGCTGCCCTTGCTGGCCGGCGAGAAGGAATCCGGCCGGGGCAGGAGCTGTGCCCACGGGAAGAGCAGGTGGGAGAGCAGAGCAGGAAATGATCCAGCGCTTTGAAGTCTGGTCAACTTTTAACGCGGCGGCCGAGCCGTGCCCGCGGCCACGCTCCGGGCCCGGGGCCGATTTTCCACACGGTGCCCTTTGATGCCGGGGCCGCGGCGTTACCGATTAACGAGGGGACAGCACCTGCCGGGCCCGGCCCGGGGACACCTCCCTGCTTCGGGGACAGGCACGGGCGGGGAGCTGAGTCTGGGGGTGCAGATGGACGTGGGCACAGGGGTGGCCCCGCTTTCCCTCTGCCACTCCAAACACCCCATAAATGACCCTCTACCCCCAACCCACGGGCAGCGTTCGGTGCCTGTCCTGCCCCTCTTTCCCTCTCCTTCCCTCCTCTTCCGTTTGCTCCTTGCAGGATCCCCCGGTTGGATTTTACAGACCCCCCCGGCACCCCCGATCCCGGTGCAGCCGCCCCTGCCCGGCCCCTGCGGTTCCTCGGCCGCGCTCGCACGGCCGCGGCTCTTTCGTTAGAAAGGAAAATGCCTTTCTCCCCTTCCCGGAGCTGCTCCCGGCCGGAACCCAGCGGGAAGGCAGCATCCCGGCTCCCCTCTCCTGGGAATTCCGCGGATAAAGTTTTCTGTCAATGAACCAGGGGCACTTCGAGCCGGAGCAAGACCCCTGCTCGGCGGGTCCGTGTTTATTCCCGAAAGGATAAAAATCCTGCTTGAGTTATCCTGGAGCTGGGAGCAGGCCTGGGAGCAGAGGGGAAAAAGAAATTTAAAGATAAATTTGGGGTTCTCCACCGGTTTCAGCGCAGCAGCTCCCCGGTTCCCTCCGGAGCATCCGAGCAGCCTCGCCTGGACACGGAGCCGGGACCGAAAACCACCGGGGCGAATTGGGGAAAAAAATAAATCAGATGAAAGATTTATAAATTCCCGAGAGGGCGATCTACCCCCAAAGCTGCTCCCTCCCAAAAATTGTTCCAGTGGAGCCAGGGCGCCGAGGGGAGATGCCGCCGGCGGGGATCCCACGGGAAGCAGCCGGAGCCCGGCCGCCTTTCCCGTTTCCCCCCCGCAGAAGATGCTCAAACCGAGGGAGATCCGCACGAAACGAAATCCCGGCCCCGCGCCGCGCTCCGGGGCCGCGGATCCCGCAGCGCCCGCTCCGCACCCGCGGCTGCCGCAGGGCTGGGGCGGAGGGGCCGCGTCTCCCCCCTCCGGCCCCGGGGGCAGAGAAAAGGTCGAGGAAAAAAAAAGAGAAAAAAATAAATTCAATTCAATTCAATTGGATTAAATTGATTTAAATGAAATTCCACAAACGGTCCGGAGCCGGGCACAGTTTTCCGCGACTGAGCCGAGCTGCCCCCGTGTCCCCTTCCTCTTCCCGATCCCATCCCTTTCCCTTCCCCTTCCTCATCTCTATCCCTTCCCCTTCCCCTTCTTCCCCATCCCTTCCCCTTCCCATCCCCATCCGCCGCGGGTGTTCCCCGCTCCGCTCCCGCTGCCCTCTCCACCAGCTCTCTCACCCAACTCCGCTTCTTTATTTCCATTTCTCATAGTAAAAAAAACCCGGAAATATATATATTTTAAATCTATTTATAATAGATTTAAAATGTCGATTATTTTTTCCCCCTCTCTCCCTCTCTCTCGCAGAAATGAAAATTAAAAAAAACGCTTTGCCGACGCTCTCGCTCCATTTTTAGGCTTTCACTTCTCTGGGATTTCGTGTAATTTTTCCTTTCCTCTCCCCATCCTTCTTCCCGCAGCCTCTTGCGGGAACGCGTCCGCGCAGAGCCCGCGGGTGCGCAGCAGCAGCGCTCTCCTCTCCGCGGGGGGAAGGAACCCGCGCGGAGTATTTCGATCCAGCCAAGTGGAAAATAGACTTTCAACCCCCTTTGTGCGGGAGGGGAGGGCTGGCCCCCGCCTCCGCGGGCCAACAAAACTCCGAGCAGAGCCAAACTGCGGAGTGAACTCGGGACCGGCCCGCGCAGGGGCTGCGCGCCCGCGCATCCCCCCGCGCCGGGGCAAAACGGCCAAAATCGCCGCTTACTTGGCGCTTTATATATATATATTTTTTTAACTCCCAGCGCAGGATTGGAGCCGTGGGAAGAGGTTTTGGCCGGGGGAAGGTCCTGCCTTTGGAAGGGGTTACGCGGAAGGGAGCGGAGCTTGCGCGGGGCGCGGGAGGGGCGGGGGCGGCCTCACCTCTCCCCCCCCCGCGGGCCGGAGTTCCGCTCCGCCGCCGCGGGCCGGGCTGGTTTATTTATTTAAATCGCGAAGAAAAAGAAAAAAGAAAAAAAAAAAAAAAGGAAAAAAGGAAACCAAAGGAAGAAGAAAAAAAATTGAGGAATTTTAAAAGATCTTTTTAATTTTTTTTTTTTTTTCAGAGGGAGGGACCCCCCCCCCGCAGCCGGAGCCCCTCCGCCACAACTTCGCGGCGCGCCTGCGGCAGCGGCTCCAGTCCAGTTTTTCGGGCGCTCTCTGCGTCCTTTTGCCTCCTCTGCCTCCCCTTCCTCCCCTGCCTGCCCCATCTCCCCCTGTCCTCCCCTGCCTCCCCCGGCCTCCTCGTGCTTCCCCCGTCTCTCCTTGTTTCCCCTTGTCCTCCCCTGCCCGTCTCTACCTCTCGTGCCTTCCCCTGCCTCCCCCGGCCTCCTTGTGCCTCCTCTGACTCTTCCTGGCTGCCCTTGTCCTCCCCCGGCCTCCTCTTGCTTCCTCTTGCTTCCCCTGCCTGTCCTTACCCGCCTCAGCCTCCTCTACGTTCCCCTGCCCGTCCCTCCCATCCCATCCCATCCCATCCCATCCCATCCCATCTCATCGCATCCCATCCCATCCCATCCCATCCCATCCCATCCCATCCCATCCCATCCCATCCCATCCCATCCCATCCCTACCTTCCCCTGCCCTACCCTCCCCATCCCATCCCTACCTTTCCCTGCTCTCCCATCCCATCCCTGCCTTTCCCTGCTCTCCCATCCCGTCCCATCCCATCCCGTCCGTGCCTCCCCTTGCCCTCCCACCCCGGCCCTGCCTCCGCCGCCCTCCCCGCTCGGCCGCGGGGCTCAGGTGAGGCCGCCCCTTCCCGGCCCCGCAGGTACCGCCCGTATTTGTAGCGGCCGCCCGGGGCTCGGGGCTGCGTGGGCGCCCGCGGGTGGGCGGCGGGGCGGGGGCGGGCGGGAGGGAGGGGTGCGGGGTGCGGGTCCGCGTGTGTGCCGTGCCCAGGGGGAGGTTTCTTGCACACGCACACACACACACACCGCACACACGCGCGCACCCGCAGGACCGGCCCCGCTCCGGCCCCCCCCGCTCCCGGCTCACACCATGTTCCAGCCGTCTGCGAAGCGCTGCTTCACCATCGAGTCCCTGGTGGGCAAGGACACCCCCCTGGGCCCCGAGGACCCCCCGCGCCCCGCCGCCCTCGCCTACCCCGGCCCCGCCGCCGCCGCCGACGCCGCCGCCTTCGCCCCCGGCTTCCAGGGAGCCGCCGGCCGAGCCCTGTACGGCAGCGCCGAGCTCGTCTTCCCCGAGGCCGTGGGGCACCCGGCGCTGCCCGTCGGGCCCCCCCAGCTGGGGGGCTCGGCCCTGCCGCACCCGCACCCCTTCTTCGGGCCGCAGCACCGCGACCCGCTCAACTTTTACCCCTGGGTGCTGCGGAACCGCTTCTTCGGCCACCGCTTCCAAGGTGAGCGGGGGCTGCGGGGGGCGCGGGCCGAGGGCTGGCGGCGGCCCCGGGGGCTGCGGAGCCGCGGGGCTCCTTCCCCGGGGGTCGGGGGGCCCGGGGGCAGGACCTGTTGCTGCCGTGCCCGCACGCACGGCCGGGGCCCCGGGCGCTCCACAGCGGGGCCGGTGTCTCTGCACACCCGGCGCCTCTGCACACCCGGCGCCTCTGCACACCCGGTGCCGGTGCCTCTGCACACCCGGTGTCTCTGCACACCCGGTGCTTCTGCACACCCGCGGCCGGAGCGCTCCCGCAGCCCCAGGGCCGTGGCCGTGCCCGGGCAGAGCCGGGGACCCGGGGCAGCCCCGCAGAGTCCCGGCCGAGCATCGCGGGGCTCCCGGGGACGGGACCGGCGCCGCCGCCTCCGTGCGCAGCCGAGCCGGGAATTTGGTTTTCTCCTTCCCGGGAACGAAGGGAAGGATTTCGGTGCGGTGGATCTCGGCTGCGCAGCGAGACGTTGTTTGGTTCCGTAGATTTTTCTCTCTATTCCGTTTCTTCTCTTTATTTCTCTCTTCTCTTTCTTTCCTTTTCTTTCTTTTCTTCACTTTCTTCTTTTGCTTCTTTCATTCTTTTCTTTCCTTCCTTCCTTCTTTCCTTCTTTCTCTGAATCTTCTGGTTTTGTCTCTATTTCTTTTATCTTTGTTTTCTTTCTCTCCGTTTCTTACTATCCTCTTCCTTTCCCTTTCTTTATCTGCGCCCTTTTCTTTCCTTTTTCCCCCATGTTTGGTTGTTGTTTTTTTTTTTTTCCCTCGGTTTTTATTTTCTCATTTTTCTGTCTCCGTTTCCCCTCCATCGCCGTCCCCTCTGTCCCGCCGCGGTGCCGGGGGGTCCCGCAGCCCGGATTAGTTTTATCTGCTCACCACCAACCCCTCGCTTGTCTCCGGGGCTCCGCCGGGGATTGCGGCCGCTGCCGGCGGCGCTCGGGGGCACCGGCCCGGCCCCCTCGGGCCCCGGGAGCGGCTCCGGCCGGGGCCGCGCGGGGCTCCCGGTCCCCCACAGCCCCCGGGCCCGGCCCGCCGCTCTCCCGCGCCGTCCCTCTGTCCTGCCTTCTCTCTCCGCCTTTAATTCTCTTTTTCTCTCCTCGCTTTCGTTTCTTTCTACCTTGTTTCGCTCGCTTGCGGCGCAGCTTCTCTCCTTCGTTATTCTTTGCTTCTTTCCTTGTTTTCTCGCTTTCCCACTTCTCGTCTCTTTCTTTCCTTCCCCTTTCACTTTCTTTTCCTTCTTGTTTTTCTTTCTCTTTTTTTCCCTCTTTTTTTTATTGCTTTCCCACTTCTCTTCTCTTTCCTTCCTTGTCCCCTTCCCTCTTTCTCTCTCCCCACCACTTTTTTCTTTCTTAGTTCTCCTTTTTTATTTTTTTCCTGTCACTTTCTCAGTCTTTCTCCTATTTTATAATCTCTTTTCCTCTCTCAGTTTTTTCTCTGCCTCCCACCTTCTCTTACCCTTTCTTTCCTCTTCCCGCTGCTCTCCCCGTCCATCCCTTCTCCCTCTCTTTCTTTCTGTCTCCCTCCCCTCCCTTTGGCGCTGTGTCCAACCCCACCGTGGGACTGCGAGGAGCCAAGAGGGAGAATGCGGGACAAACGCTGCAATTTTAGGGTGGGGAAGGCGCCCAAAACCCCTCAATTCCCCTTTTGTGCCCTCCCCGTGCCACAGGGCTAGGAGGCCACCACAACATCGTCCTGCAGCGGGGGGGCTGGGGGTGCTGGTGCTGAACTCCGCTCTGTGCCCGCAGGGAGCGAGGTGTCCCAGGAGAGCCTCCTGCTGCACGGCCCCTTCGCCCGCAAGCCCAAGCGCATCCGCACGGCCTTTTCCCCGTCGCAGCTGCTGCGCCTGGAGAGGGCCTTCGAGAAGAACCACTACGTGGTGGGCGCCGAGCGCAAGCAGCTGGCCAGCAGCCTCAGCCTCTCCGAGACACAGGTACCGCCACCCGCCTGTCCCACTCCTGTCCCGCTGTGTCCCGCTGTGTCCCGGGATCCCAGCCCCGGCAGCAGCTCGGCACCGGCCGCTCGGAGCAGCACCAGACCCGCACGGTGCTCCTGCTGCGAAATCCCAGCTGGGATTGCCCAGGAGCCCCAGCACGGGCAGACCCCGCGGGTGTTTCTGGGCTCCTCGGGGTGGGTTTGGGGTTTTTTGCGTGGCAGCATTCGGGTGTTATGGTCGCTGTGGCAGGTTTGGGGCCGGGAATGCAGCTCTGGCATCATCCCGCGCTCCAGAGCGGTTTTCCGGTGTTGTTTCTCGCCTGCTTGGGGTGTTTTCCCTGGGAGCAGTTTATGGGTTTAAAAATCCGATTAGGAAAGGAGCAGCAGCCCGAAGCCTTCCCGGGAAAGCCGGAAAACCGTGGCTCAGCTGAGCAGCTCCGGGTCTGTGCACCAACACCTGGAATGCAGGATGGGTGTGGGGACGGTGCTGCCGAGGGGCGCTGGTTTTGGATGAGGCTTTCGGAATCAGAACAGACATTTCCCAGGAATTTAGATCTCAGGAGACCCAGGAGAAGCACAAGGATGAAAGGAAAAATGAACAGAGCTGGGGGAAAATGAGGGAATTGGGGCTGAGCACCTCTGTGTGCCCGAGGCCGGTGTCCCGGTAGTGGCTGTTCCCAAATGCTCCAGGGAAGCAGCGCTGTTTCCCGGGATATTCAATAACTGAGCGGGGGGGGAGAAAGTTTTCCCCAAATTCTGGTGAGGTACTTGGGCCTATGTGCTGAATTCATTGAATTTTTATGCTTTAATTTAATTGGGAAATAAAGCTGGAGCCGTGGGTGTTCCCAGGGCCTGCCTGGCTCATCCTTGCCCAGGCTCTGCCAAACAAAACCCCCAAACGCATCCCTGGGAGCGGGAAGTCCCTGGGAGGAGAATGTCACCGGCACAGGGATGGCGGCAAGGAGCAGGTGTGGATGTTGGGAAGCAGGGACCGAACCCCCCAAATCCAGAGGGTGTGGGAATCCCGAGGGCAAGGCTGTCCCGACCCCCAGCCCGCGGCTCGTGGGGCCCAGCGCTGACACCCGGCTCGGGTCCCTTCCGCTGCTCCCGTCACCTCTCTGGGCTGGAATGGAGAAAAAAGGGGAAAAAAGGACAAAACCCAAAGGTCAAAGAACAACCAGGAACTTGTCCGGGTGGAAAGGGCAGCTGTGGGATGCCCGAGGGGGAGCTCAGCCATTCCCTGGCCTTTTCCAACATCGCCCGGAGCCCAAACGCGATAATGGGATTTACTGGGGAAACGCAGCGGCATCCGAACCGAAATCCCAGGGAGACTCAGGAGTGGAAAGAGGCCATGCAGATATTTATAATCTTCATTTTTTTATGTGCTGCAGCCTATTTGGTGTTTCCATGATTTTGGGAAGCTGCTGCTGCTGGCAGGGAGCGAGCGCGGGGACAACGGGAGGCGGCTGCAGGGCTGGGAAAGGCTCCTGTCCTTCCCACGGCCTCAGGATCCATCTGGGAATGGGCATCCGGCAGCAGAGGTTTCATGCAGCAGGGAAAGCCTTTTCCCTTCTGTTTTGTGGTTTTGGAAAAACAATTAAAAAAAAAAAAATCTGTTTTAATTACCTGGAGGGAAATAATCCCAGTGTGCGGAGGGACAGGATTCGGGATGTACATCCAGGTATTGGGATTGGAGGAGTGGGACGGCCAGGGGCTGGCTGCCATGCCAAAAGCAGGATATTATTACTATTACTATTATTATTAATTATATATTCGGTGATAAATCCTGCATGGAATCAAGTTTCCATGGAAAACCAACCCCCTGGTCCACGACACCCATCCCGGTGTGACACCGGTGTGTTTTCACCTGGGGCCCCACACCCAAACCCACAGTTTGGGGGGTTTTCCAATTTTTTTCATGGATTTAACAATTCCCAGACAGGATTCAGGTTATGGCTGTGCCTGGCCCTATTTCCCAGCTGCTTTTCCCTCCGGAAAAGGGAGTTTTGTCCTTCAGGCTGTGCCAGCTCCGGGTCCCCCAGCCGGGGAGCAGCACCTGGAGCAGCCCAGGGAAGGTGAGAAGGGTTCAGGTCCTGCCCAGCATCGGGAAATGCCTTGGGATATGGGGTGGGGACGGTGCAGGGGTTTAACCCCTTCCCAGCCGTTCTCCTCCCAAGGAGCGGTGTTAATTTGGGATAAGATCGGAGCAACAGGCCCAGGGAACGGCAAAATCAAAGGGACAGGGGGAACAAAACTCAGCTCAGGGTCCTGAGGCAAATCCAGGGGTTCTGTAAGTGGGGTCAGGGTGCAGCAGGTGCAGGGAGGGCTCTGGAGGGAAGGTGGGATGGTCTGAGCGAGAGGAGCCGTCTGTGGGGTTTGGGTGTGATGGGGGACACGGGGGGCACGGGGGGGGTGAGCCGGGTGGCATCGAGCCGGGCATGTAGTGGGGGTTCCAGGCACCGGTGGCACTGGGATCAGCAGGGATTCCAGGCACTGGTGGCACTGGGATCAGTGGGGATTCCAGGCACTGGTGGCACTGGGATCAGCAGGGATTCCAGGCACCGGTGGCACTGGGATCAGCAGGGATTCCAGGCACTGGTGGCACTGGGATCAGCGGGGATTCCAGGCACTGTGGATGCTCCAGGATTGGTGTGCCGGGCTGGGATCTGGCAGTGGGACGAGCTGGGGGCACCGTGCTGTGTCCTGTCGGGATGGGCATCGCCTCGCCGTGCCCAGCGCTGGTGGCACCAGGTCACTTCACCTCCCACGGCAGCACCCTGGGCTGGGAAGGCACTTCCCTGGGTTCCTCTGGTGCGATGGAGCCCAGAATTCCCAGCAGAGCCACTCCACCCCTGGCAGACCCCGTTCGGGTTCTCAAATCTGCATTCCCAAAGCAAAGGCCTCTCCCTGGCTCCTGCCAGAGGGAAGTTTGGGGTGATTGTGGAATCACTGCATATCCCAGTGTCCCCTCCTGGCTTTGGATGATTACGGAGTCACTGGATATCCCGGTGTCCCCTCCTGGAGCTGTCCCTGCAGGAATGGAGCAGCCCTGGCCGGGGGCTCGAGGCCCACTGGGAATCGCAGCCGCTCCATAATTAATAATTAATAATTAACGGAGCGAATGCCTGGGAACCATGGGAGGAGAAAGATGCCCAGATAGGGCTGGAGAGCGGCCGCAGGGCTCAGCCCAGGGCCGGCAGCTGTCCCTCCCCCGGAAACTGTCCCCAAAAGCAAACTCCCAAAAGTTTTGGGGTGTTTTCAGGAGGAAAGTCCCAGCGGGGACAGCAGGAACAGGCGGAGGTGCGGCGCTGGCACTGGGGGTGGTGGCACTTTGGGTGACAGCCGGGCACAAGCGCTGTCACCCGGTGATGGCAGGGCTGGTCCCTCTCTGTCCCCTCCAGACGCATCCCAGCGCTCTCAGCCTTTGGGGCATTGCCCAGGGAAGCTCCACACGGAGCCACCGGATTTTAATTGTGCCCAGCGTGGTGATGGCAATGTCACCTTCGGGCCAGGGCTGATTCTCCGGGTGCCATCGGCATTCCCGGAGCAGAGCCGGATGTCCCGGTGGCCGTGGTGGCCCTCGGGGCACTGCACAGGTGGGGATGTGCAGGGAAACCCAGGGATGGGAGCCGGGGCAGGATGGGTGGGGCAGGACCGGGATGCGGGAGCCATCCCGGGACCGTCCCCATCCTGCAGCAGGAGCACGGGGCGGGAGGTAAACCTGGGGACATTCCCGCCGGGAATGGCGGGGCCGGAAGCTTGGCACGTCACTGCAGCTGGATGCACAAGCCCCGGCATGGGAACGGTTAATTTGGGAAGCGATAAAACCCCGGGCTCGGAGGTTTAAACCAGTTACTCCTGAAGTCGGGATGAAGTGGCGCAGGGGGCAGCTGGGAGGGGATCCCAGTGCCCACTGCGAGCTTCTCACGCTTTCCCCACTGTGGCTGCGGCCCGCTGGAGTGAGGGATGCGGCATCGGAGGGCCAGGGAGCTCCTCCAGGCTGGAAACACCCCCATTCCCGCAGCTGGGACGGCTGGGAATCCCGGGGAGCCTCATCCCGCAGGACCGGCCGTGCCCCTGAGCGGAGCCGGGCAGAGCCGCCGCTCTCCCTCCCTGCTCCCACCCAGCCTCGCCCCGGCGGGTAAATTGCTTCCTGCCCTGCTTCCCCTTCCACACCTCGGGGATAAGGCAACTTCCCCGCTCCCAGAGGGCCGCGAGCTTTAATTAAAGTTTGCCAAGTGCTCCGCGCTGCTTGAACCGAAGGTGCCAGTTCGGTATTGCTCCGGGAATGCCCCAAAGGTAGCAGAGTGAATGGGCTGTGTCCCAGGCGGGGGCAGGACACATCCCGGTGGCACAAAGAGCTGTTCCCAGAGCCGGGGCGGCCGGAGAGTCAAGGGCTGCTGCTGTGCTGGCTGCGGCTCCAGGGAATGCCGGCCCGCGGGATGGGAATGCCGGCCCGGGATGGGAACGCCGGCCCGCGGGATGGGAACGCCGGCCCGCGGGATGGGAACGCCGGCCCGGGATGGGAATGCCGGCCCGGGATAGGAATGCCGGCCCGGGATGGGAATGCAGGCCCGGGATAGGAACGCCGGCCCGGGATGGGAATGCCGGCCCGGGATGGGAATGCCGGCCAGCGGGATGGGAATGCCGGCCCGTGCCGCGCCGGGAAGGCTCCGGAGCACGGAGCAGGCAGTGCCCGTGGCTGGCGCTGAAGGAGAGTGGGAAAAGGGCCGGTGATCCTGGCAGGGAGCGGTGCCAGCGGCTGCAGGATCAGGAACAGCTGCAGCGGGAGAAGGCTCAGCCTGGGCTGGGCTGGCAGCGGCGGCCGAGCAGCGGCACCTAGTGCTGCGGGCCTGGGAGACCGGCGGCGTCCACAGCCCTTCTGGGGCATCCTGGATCCTGCCTGGGGCATCCACAGCCCTTCTGGGGCATCCTGGATCCTGCCTGGGGCATCCTGGATCCTGCATGGGGCACCCTGAATCCTGCCTGTGGCATCCTGGATCCTGCCTGGGGCATCTTCATCCCACCTGCAGCACCCACATCCCGCAGCGCTGCCTGCAGCATCCCACCCCACTGCCATCCCTCACCCCACATCCCTGCCCGCAGCACCCAGCGCTGCTGCCCGAGGCATCCACACCGCTCCCTGCAGCATCCCAGCTGCAGCATCCCTCACCACCCAGCAGGCATCCTGCATCCCATCCTGCATCCCATCCTGCATCCCATCTGCACCATCCCACATCCTGCACTGCCACCTGCAGCATCCCGCATCCCATCCTGGACCCCTGCCTGCAGCATCCGACCTGCAGCACCCCTCCCCACTGCCTGCAGCATCCCTCATTCCCTGATGGAGCACCCCACAACCCTGCCTGCAGCATTCCCACATCCCTCACCCCATCCACGCTGCTCCCTGCAGCATCCTGCATCCCTCACCGCTGCCACCAGCATCCCTCATCCCTGGCTGCAGCATCCTGCATCCCTGCCTCTGGCATCCCGCGTCCCTCGCTGCACCACTGACCGTGTGGGTGCCCTCAGCCTCCCAAACTGCCCCATGTCCGTGCTGCCCTGTCCACCCCCCACCCCAGCCCATGCTCCCAGGGCTGGGATCGAGGACTGTGGAGTTGGATCAGGATTCCTGGGGCCTTGGCAGGTGAGGAGGGTGGGATCCCCAAGGACGGAGACTCCGCTGCTTCTCCGGGCTCCTGGG
Source organism: Corvus kubaryi (assembly GCF_017639235.1). NCBI lineage: Eukaryota > Metazoa > Chordata > Aves > Passeriformes > Corvidae > Corvus > Corvus kubaryi. The sequence continues at coordinate 457,639 of NW_024581050.1, forward strand.
ATGGTGTTTGGCACCAGCACAGTGGAAAAGGTGGAAAAGGTGGAAAAACCTCAGTGTGGTCAATTAATGATCGATAATTGTAGTCACAGTCCTGGCTGGAGGTGCGGGGATGGCTCCGAGTGTCATCCCAGTGGTCACTGGAGCCACGGCCGCTGTGCCCGTGGCATCCTGGCACCAGTGACAGCCGGACCAGGGCCGGCTTTGGCTGCTGCCACAGCTCTCTGCCCAGCCGGGCACAGCCCAGCTCAGGCTGATGGGCTCTGGGTGCTGCAGTGAGGGTCCCCTGTGCCGCTGTCCCGTGTCTGAGGTGTCACCGAAGTGTCCTTCACCCCCCGGGGTTTCTCCAGGGCTGGGATGTGCAGCCGAGCAGGGCTGGGGGGTGGCAGCAACCACATTTGTCCCCCGTGTCCCACCTTGCCTTGGGAAACTGAGGCAGGGCAGGGTGGCTGTGGGAGCTCCTGGAGGGACAGGGAGGGACAGTTTTCCAAGGAAAACCGAGCTTCCTGCGGGCTGCAGCGGCGTCCCCGTGCGGGGCCAGCTGTGCCAGGACCCCACGAGCGCCCGTCTCTCCGTGTCCCAGGTGAAAGTGTGGTTCCAGAACAGGCGGACGAAATACAAACGGCAGAAGCTGGAGGAGGAGGGCCCCGACTCGGACCAGAAGAAGAAGGGCTCGCACCACATCAACCGATGGCGCCTCGCCACCAAGCAGTCGAGCGGAGAAGACATCGACGTCACCTCCAACGACTAAGGCAGGGACAGGCTCCTGGTGCGGCCACCATGGAGAGGACCCCGGGGCAGGAAGGGGGGACACAGGCGGCGGCACCGACCGGACTGTAGGGACGTCGCCCAAGCCGCCGCCGCCGCCCGCGGCCTTTCCCCGGGGCGCCGGCCCGGGCGGGGACCGACCCCCGTCCCCCGGGGCGTCCCTCGGAGGGGCTTTTCGGGGAGCTCCCGCCGAGCCGAGGAGGGAGAGGAGGCTGCCAGGGCGGCCCCGGGACCGCGCATCCTCCTCGGCGCTGGAGTCCGTGAGATCCAACCAACACGTCCTACCGGAAATGTTCCACCCTCTTCTTCATTTGCCTTTTTATTATCATTTTCCACCTTTTCCTCCCCCTCCCCTTCCCCCCTCCCTCATTTTCTCCGTTGGTTCATTGTTTGGGTTTTTTATGACAACTCATTTTAATTTATTCTTTCTTTCCGTGCCCGTGTGCGTGCGTTCCCTGCCGTAGGTAGCAGCTGTAGTGAGTGTTACTGCGTGGAAATAAAAGGCAAAACGTGCTGGAAACTCATCTGGATACCTGGGAGGGGAGGGGACGAGGGGACCGCGCCCTCCTCATGGTGGGGACAGCGGTGTCCTTGTGGGACGGGGACTGGGAGTCACTGGGAGGCACTGGGAGCGATGGAACAAGCGGAGTTTGGTGGCCCCATGGCGGTGGGTGAGGACAGGGGTGTCCCTGGGGGTCCCACAGCTGTGACAGGTACGGGGGGTGTCCCTGGGGGTGTCCCTGGGGGTGTCCCTGGGGGTGTCCCTGGGGGTCCCACAGCTGTGACAGGTACGGGGGTGTCCCTGGGGTGTCCCTGGGGGTGTCCCTGGGGTTGTCCCTGGGGGTCCCACAGCTGTGACGGGTACGGGGGGTGTCCCTGGGGGTGTCCCTGGGGGTGTCCCTGGGGGTCCCACAGCTGTGACGGGTACGGGGGGTGTCCCTGGGGGTGCCCCTGGGGGTCCCACAGCTGTGACAGGTACGTGGCAGCTCCAGGGCCGGCAGCTCCACACCTGCACAGGGATTGAATGTCGGGAGAGCTTCCAAACAGCTCCGCTTCCCCATGGATCCCTCGGGAATATCCCCTGCAGGGAGACCACCCCCGGCATGGGGCACCCAAGGCGGGCCCCCCTGGGACCCGCAGGAATGAGGGACTTGGAGGTGGGGGAAGTTCAGGGGAGAAAGGTCAGGAGTCCTTCTCAGGTTCTCCTGGAATCTGGGGAAAAACACGTACCATAATTTTATATATACATATATCTATAAAAAAGAGCTGTCTCTATATATTATATACAAATATATATTAAAATTATATTAAAAATATAAAATAATTATATAAAAATATATCTCGATATAAAATAATTATATATAAAATATACCATATATATACACATATATATACACGAACAAAACATATACATATAAATGCATATATAATGTGTACACTGTATTTGATATTTTATATATAATTTATATTTTGTATCTATTATCTATATTTTATTGGTATGCAGACCATATACGCACATATTTGTGCATGTAATATGTATATATAAAATACAGATCATGTTTTATAATGTGAATATTATATATAATAATATCTAATTACATATTTTAAAATATATCAATTGGCTTATATATTTTATTATATGTACTAGATGATAATTATATATATTATGCCTATAATTATACATATTTTTATCTTATAGCCTCTTACAGATTTTGTAATTATTTATGTATAATTATATACAGACACACAAAATTTGTCATTCCTGCTGCTGGGAAAGCCCCCTCCCCACCTGCCCTGACATTCCAGGAAAACCCCCCATACCCAGCAGCTTCTCCCCTGAAAATCCAGCCCATAATAACCTTGTCCTTAGACAAGGCCTTTAAATCCCAAAATTCCACACGGAGCTGGGAGCACACCAAGTGTTTGACCTCTTTTATTCTGACAGATCCGAGTGTTACACCGAGAGGCGCGGCCGGTGCCTACGGAAAGGGTTAAAAAAGCCGGAGCCGTGGGGGTCCCGGGGTGCCCACGCCCGCTGGAAGACACCGGTGCTGGCAGCTGCCCCCTCGCCAATCCCGAGGGATTTGCTCTTAGGGTGTGCTCAGATCCAAGGGGGAGATGCCAGGGGTGGAATAAGCCATAAAACCGGGAAAAACCCAAAGTGGTGTTTCCTGAAGGGGCCCGGGGACACAGCTGGAGCTGGGGACAGCCGCCACCACCGCCAGCACCTCTCCAGGCCTCCACATCCTACCTGGGAATGTCCTGGGAGCATCCCGGGGGAGCTGATCTGTACCCAAACCTTTGCCCAGGGGTGCCAGGGTCTCCCACACCCCGGGAGCCCCCACGCTCCTCCCAAGGGAATCCCAGGCTCCGGATCTCCATCCCAGCCCTCCAAGAGGAGGGGACACCACATCCCTTGGCCAGGTGGCATTGGCAGGGATCTCCCAGTGTCTCCTGTCCCAGGGTGGCAAGGTCCAGCACTGGACAGGTGACCCCACACCCTGGCAATGCCCACGGTGACCTCCTGCCCATCCTGCCGGGACCCCAGGATGGGGAGCAGGGAAATGAGCAACACGGAAGAATGGAAGGAGCTGAGCCGTGCCCAGGCTGGAAGGTTTGGGACACGGGTGACACCACCCTGGGCTTGTCCCCTGGTTGTGCCCCGGCCGGCTCAGGGAGCAGCCAACAGACCCATCCTCCAGGAGAGACTCAAAACTTCTCGCCGGCACCTTTTGCTGCAACCTGGTCCTCATTATTTCTTAATTAACATAGCCAAGAAATCAATTAACCGCGACATTTCTAATTAAATACTCCAGGAGATGATCATCTCGTTATTATTCTCTGCCGAGGTGAACGGCTCGATGTGAGCGGCGGGTTCCGCGCTCCCCGTTCCCCGTGCCTCCCCAATTACAGGAAATCAGGAATGCAAATGCTTGGGGTTGTTCCCGCAAACCCAAGGCTCCGTTTTGTGCATTAGGAGAGCTGAGGAGATTAATTAGCGATGAAGTGAATGTGCACAGTGTTATCATTAGCTGTGGTGTGGAGTCGTTCCTGGCACCGCTCGCTGTCCTAATAACCAGCGCTAACGTGCCGCCGCTTTCCCGGCTCCGTGGATCCCGGCCCTAACGCCGATGGAAGCGGTGAGCGGGGTATTCCCGTGCTCTCCATCGGCCCCACCACGAGGGCAGGGACTGGGAGGATCCAGTGCTGGGGTTGCTGCATGAGGGAGCCCAACCTTGAGCTGCCTGAGTGTGAAATGGTCCTTGAAGATCCCTAAGGGTCAGGTTTGGGTCTGCTGTGGTTTTCTGCTGCTTTGGGATAAAATTCAACTCCAACCCTCGTTGGGATGTTGGAACCACATTGGTTGAGTTCAGCTGGGGACGTCGTGATCTTGGTGTCCCCGTGCTGGGACGCCCAAGGACTCTGGGTTGCCCAAGCCTTTGGGACCACAGGGCACCACGAGGTGCTCCTCATGCAAACCCCTCATCCTGCTCGCCACCAAGCCGGGGACAGCGAGGGGAAGGGCAGCAGGGAGGGATCTGATTGTCTGGGGGGGATGCACGTGGGTTTGGGAAAGTGGGGACAAGTCCCGGGGTCTCCAGGCTGGTGGCATTGCTGACGGCAGGGCCACCTCCCCACCCCAGGCCTGCAGGACTGTGCAGGGGGCTTGGAGCACCCTGGTCTGGTGGGAGAGACCCCCCTGGCAGGGGTTTGGAATGGGATGAGATTCAAGGCCACTTCCAACCCAAACCATTCCACAGTTCTGTGCTTCTAGAGGAGGCTGGGGAAGGGAAGTGAGCACAGGACACGGTGGCTCTGCCCAGCTCCCAGCAGGAGCACCTGCCTGGTGCTTTGGGCGGGGGCCACGACATTTTGGGTGGCACTGGGGCAAAATTTGGGAGCAACCATTGCTGCCCAGCTGCCAGAGGCTCCCTGAGGTAACCCCTGGGGAATGCCTGACTCAGGCCTGGGATGGTTTCATTCCTCAGCACAAACCCTGCCGACTTGACTGAGTCCCATTTTCCTGCCACACAAAGCCAAACAAGTCTGACGGGGTTTGTGCGGGCAGACGACAAATCCAGACTCATTTAGGCCCTGTGATTGTCACTTGCTTGACGGAGCAGCTGCCTTTGAGCCGAGCCACGCTCACAGCACAGCTCCTCTGCCATCCCCCAAGCTGGTCCTCAGCCCCTCCCGCAGGATCGGGCCCTCGCGTTCCCCGGAGCTGCCTGGTTTAATAAAGCCCGAGGCTCTTCTCCAAACTGATGCAGCCCCTGTTGATGATCGCTGGGTGAACGGGGTGAGCACCCCCTGCTAATTAACGGCCCGCGCAGGCCAAGCTCTGCAGGTGATGGGTGCAGGGAAAGCATCCACACCCGCTCCCATCGTGGGGAAAACCGGGAGCCGGCTTTTCCCAAGGCAGAACTTGATCAATCCCTGCTTTTCCTTGGGTGTCTCCTACAGAAGCACGGGCAGCAAGGCCCAGCCTCCTTCCATCCACTGGGAATTCCTCGCTCCAGCTGCGGAGCCAGCAGGTGCCCACAGCTCGCCGACACCAAACCTTCAATCCGCGATCACCGACAAACCCAAATCACCGCTCCCTGCTCGCTCCAGCTCTCCGGAATCTCACGGCGAAGCGCAGCCTCCATCCCTTCCTCCTTCCCCCTCCTCCAAACAAAAGCCTGGGATGAGGAAGCTTTGCAGCAGAACGGCTCCGACAGCGCCCAAACCCGCCAGGAAGGGGGAACGATGCACCCAGACAGGCACCCGAGCCAGGAGCCTTCTCCCTGTCAACACAAGAGGCTGTTTCTGTCTCAGCCCCGCGCTCCCATCCGGCAGGAGGAAGGCAGCGAGTTGTGCCTCCTGCAGCAGATCCCCTCTGGCTCTGCAGAGCCCTAACAGGAATTTCAGCCTCAGAGGAGCTTTGCCCTGCTCCACACACCCCCAAGGATGTGGTGCTAGGGGGTACCTGCAGCCCCAGCACCCCACAGCGATCCCAGCCCCATGGAAAGGGCCCGTTCCAGGCTCACAGCTCATCCCAGCTGCTCTCCCAGGCCTGGCTATTCCCACCGCAGGCTGCTCCTGGGGACTGCCAGCATCCCTGCTCCCCTTGCCTGGCCTCCCCTCTCACTGCTGCAGGGAGTTATCTGCTCCCAGGGTGCTGCCAGTAGGACAGATGGCCATCAAAGGGTCCCCAGGACAGCTGTCCCCTCCCTGTGGCCTCCCCAAATCCCAGCCGGGGTGGCCTCATCCTCTGGGACGTACATTCATTTCATCTAGTGCATTAAAGGAACTCCACTGGGCCAAACCCACTTGTCCTGGCCCTGGTGTAAACCCAGAATAGCCCCAGGGGTGAGCTGGGACCCACTCTGGGTTTCCAGCAGTGTTTGGGACCGGGAGCTGTCCCAGCAGCAGCAGCTGTGAAGAGCCCGGAGCTGGCCCCTCCTTTCCTGATTGCCGATGTGTGAATCCACAACACTGATCCCTTTTGTGCAATTATTCCTGATTTACACCTGTGCAGGGCAGAACCAGTGGCCCTGAGCTGCCCCACGGCGTGGCTCCAGTTCCTGCAGGTCTGACCCCACACGAGGGGGCTCAGGCCTCCCCATAAATCCACCAAATACATTCCGTGTCAGTGGTGATTTGGTTTCCCCTTTCCCCCCACCCCCCCAACCCCACAACAAACTGGCATTTGAAGGGTAAGAGCTGTGCCACGCCCAGCCCTGCCACGGCTCCATCCCTGCGGGGACATCCTGCCTTTGGAACGCTCTGCTGGTGGCCACCGTCCCAGTGAACCTGGGGGAGTCACCCAGGGTTGAACTTCGGCTGTGAGATACCAGAAAGCCAAACTGTGGCCCCAAACCCAGGGAGGGCAGGACTTGGTGCAGTGTGGGGGTAACTCACCCCTCCCCTTTAACCACCCCAAAGCAGAGCTGCTGAAGGGACAGACAGACAGACAGACAGATGTCCCCAGAGGGCAGTGCCCCCTCTGAAGGGGCAGTGTCACAGCCATCAGCTCAGCACAGCTGCCAGGACCTGGCTTTGGGTCCTCGTCTGCACTGGCACAAGGCCTTGGGCAGAGCTGGCTTTGCTGGGTGGAAGGGCTGGGAAAAACAGAGGAGAGAAGAGGAAGAGGAAGAGGAAGAGGAAGAGGAAGAGGAAGAGGAAAAGAGGAGGGAGGAGGAGAAAAAATAAGGAGAAGGAGAAGGAGAAGGAGAAGGGGAGAAGGAGAGAAGGAGGAGAAGGAGAAGAAGAAGAAGGAGAAGGAGGACAGGAGGACAAGAAGGAGGAGGAGGAGGAGGAGGAGGAGGAGGAGGAGGAGGAGGA
>NW_024581050.1:464830-505035 GCF_017639235.1 Corvus kubaryi
AAGGAGGAGGAGGAGGAGGAGGAGGAGGAGGAGGAGGAGGAGGACGAGGAGGAGGACGAGGAGGAGGACGAGGAGGAGGACGAGGAGGACGAGGAGGACGAGGAGGAGGAGGAGGAGGAGGAGGAGGAGGAGGAGGAGGAGGAGGAGGAGAAGGAGAAGGAGAAGGAGAAGGAGAAGGAGAAGAAGAGAAGAGAAGAGAAGAGAAGAGAAGAGAAGAGAAGAGAAGAGAAGAGAAGAGAAGAGAAGAAGAGGAATTCCAGTTGGAAGGGGCTGCAAAGATCCTTGTCCAACTGCCTGCCGAGCTGGGGATTGATCCAAACTTAAACCACGTCCTGTCCTTAGACCAGCTCAGCAAAGTGTGGCTTAGCCAACCACCTCAGATCAGCAACTGCCAGAGGGTCTGTGCTGGCTGAGACAAACCCCGCTCAGGGCTGTGCAAAGGCACAGAGCAGCTCCAGCAGCACTTCTGCTCCAAGGCTCCACGTGGGACACCTTGGCTTTCCCAGACCTTGAAATCCAGGCAAAAGCCCTTGTGGAATTGCGGGTGGTGGGGTCCAGGGACAGCCAGTCTCACAGTGAAGGGCTGGATGCCACCCGGAGCGTCTGCAGGAGGAGGGGGAGGAGGGATGGATGGATGGATGGATGGATGGATGGATGGATGGATGGATGGAGGGGGCACAGCTGAGCCCTTCGCTGGGCACACAGACGCGGGAATTCCTCTTCAGCGCACGGCGGCTGGGGTGGGATCAGCGTGAAATCAATACCGGGCACTTCCCAGTCACCTGATCAATCACATCCACGCACCCTCGGTCTCTACAGAGCCGGTGGTATGCAGCATCAGCGTGGAGACTGGATTCCCATGGAACACAAGATGTGCTGGGTGACGCCTGCGCTGCGCAGTCAGCTCTGAGCACGTGAGCTCGCCCCTGAACACCCTCCATGCAGTGCCAGTGATTCTGAGTTTGTTAGCTAGTTCTAAAGTGTTTCGACGTGGTTTTATTCGTTGTAGTTGCTGCTCCTGTTGCTAGGTTAAAACTTTTAATATTAATCTTTGTGAGTGGTGTGAGGTGTCAGTTCTCCGCAGGTGTTAATTCACTCCCGGGCTGCCGGGAGCAGTTCCTACCACCGAGCTCCATGATTTCATCTCGTCGTTGTTGTTCGTTTTCTCCCAGTCGGGATCTGGAGTTTCCCTTCTTCCTTCCCCAGATCTTCTGGGCTGGGCTGATTCTCTTCCACTTACAACCCTTTATTGTAGACCACGGTCTTACTGGTGGTGGCCATGGCGATCTCTGGCTCCAGCTGAGACGTCTCGATCTGTGGAGGCAAAGAGGAGCGGGATCAGAACGGAGCCACTGCGGCAGGAGCTCCACGGATCGATCAATTAATGTGGGGAAGGAGGAGATGTGAATAATTCCACGTCAATCACGCCTTTTCCTGGTGTTTTATGTGCTTTGCTGTGCTCCAGCCTCCAACCCCCCCGATTTGGATGGGTTTGTAGCGCACGAAACGCTGCACGTTCGCTGCCTGGCAGTGCTCAATGAATTATAGAGTGTCTGAGGCTCCAACGCATCCCACCCATCCCAGCTTTCCATCCCTGCCTTTCCCTGCAGCCGGGGTGCTCGCAGGGATCCGGTGCCCAAAGCTGGACCCAGCAAAGCCAAGGCTGAGCGGTGTCACGAGGGAACGGCCTTGTCCGGCTCCATCCTCGCAGCCAAACCCTTCCAACCCCTTCTCCATCTCCAGGAAATCTCCCATCCTTTTCCTAATTTTTTCCCCTCCACCAGCTTCTCCCGGAGCTTTCCCTTGCTCTGAAATCACTTGGAATCTCTGCCTTCCCAGGAGGGATCTGTGGCGCTCCCGGTCCCCACAGCGAGCAAAGACCCCGCTCGCAGCCGGGACAGGGCACCTCGGGAAGCCTGGAATTTTCGAAACCCTATACATTGAACCCACGCTGGTGCTGACACAATGCGAGGAACCCACGTTAAAAATCGAAATGCTTTTGAAAATGTTTAACCTAGTTAGACAAATTAGCAAAAATTTGTGCAAAACAATTTAGGTATTTAAAATATTCAATGTTTTTAAAAACTGGAAAAACTGTTCTTAGCTTTCAGCTGCAAAAACCCAACAAAATATAACATCAAAGCAATCTTAACATGAGGTGCAACATAACCCTTCAGCAAAGCTGTTAAACAGCTACTGAAGCATCATGGGAAATAGCACTTCATTTATTCAAATGCACATATGTCAGGTTTTTGCACCATATGTCATTCCAAGCTATTTACAGTAATAATTAAATCTTAATCAACGTTTAACCTCTGTAAAATGTTTGAAGGGATCTAATCACCCTTCAGACTGCACTAATGAAGGAGAAATATATAAACATAAAAAGAAAATGATGCATAGATAGCACACCAGAAAGAACAGTAATTGCAAAATTGTATTTCTTTTAAATATAATCAGCAAATTATGTAAAGTAAAGCCAACGAGTATTTTAAGTGAAGACATCTTGGGTGTCAGAGGTGTGATCAGCTAATTTTGTACTGCTATCCATAACAGATGTAGCATATTTTCTTTTAGTGCCATTATTAGCAACTTCACCATTCCTTTCAGTGCTGCAGCACAAAGTGAAGCATTGTGCCGGGAGAGCACCGGGAAAGGTGCAGGAGATCCGGATCCGACGGATCCCTTCGGAGCGAGGATTAACTCCGCTCTGCCTGGCTCTGACGCAGCTTTTCTTCCCATTGTGTGGGGGTTTTTCTGCCAGGGACAGACAGAAAAGCGCTGAGATTTTGGGGCTGGGTGGGTTCAAGCACCAGTAGGGAAATACCTGGGTAGGAAGAGGAGTGGCCAGCCCGGGAGGGTTCAAGGAATTGCTGGATGTGGTGCCAAGGTGGGGATCAGTCACAGGCTGGACTCAGCGATCTCAGAGGGCTTTTCCAACTTCAGTGATCCTGGGATTCTGTGCTTTGGAATGAATTCCACCTGGAAATGGGTGGTTCAGCGCTGACCATCCATCGCAGGGCTTGGGAAATGGGGCAGCCCAAACCCAACCCGCTCCTGGGAAGTCTCCACAGAAACCTAACGGAGAGGCCCCCCAGTCCCGCCCTCTCCAGTGCAGCTGGAGAGCTGGGAGCTCCAGGGAAAGTCACGCCTGCCCTGGTGGACCCCGAATCCGTGCTCTGAGAGCCGCGGGGAACGCTGAGGACGGGGATGTGCCGAGCCTGGAAGCGAGAGGCGGCGGGGCTGCACGGTGGGATGTGCACGCGGCTGGGGAGAGGGAAGGAGCAGTGTTGTGTTCACGCTCTCTTGGGACACAATTCAAGAAGCAGCAAGCACGATCCAAGCTGAACAGCAGGAAGAGTATCCTGGTGGGAAGAGCAAAATATCGCAGCCGACTGCTCGGGGAAGGTGTGGGGCGTCTGTGGTGGGAAGTTTTCAGCACAAATTACAGGGAACCCATCAAGAATAGTTTAGGCAGAACTGAGATTGCCTTGGTGGAAGGAAGGGATGAGATAATTGTCTGTAGATCCTTCCAGCTTCCATCCCCTGGAGCAGGGGGAAAACAGCTCCTTTCCCCACAGCGGGGATGAGTTCTTCCTCCACGGCAAGGCTGTACAGAAGGGCCTGAGGTGGGTTTGGGAAGGGGGGGGTGGAGGGGAATAGTTCTGAGACAGACTGTGGTGGCTGAGCAGAAGGACTTGGGAATTCGTGCCTAAGGTGGAAGTGTTCAAAAGCCACATGGATGTGGCACCTGGGGACATGGTCAGTGGCAGCCTTGGCAGTGCTGGGGAAGGGTTGGACTCGATGGACTCTGAGGGCTTTTTCTTAAGGCCTTTGGAGCTGTGTGATACCAAACCCAAGCACCTTCCCGAAGCCTGGGAAGATGTTGGAGAAACTGGGGGTGACTGGTTGAACTGGAGTCACCTCTGCAGGTCTCCTTCTGGCTGACCTTAATCAAGCAGGGATTGAAACCCTGCTCTAGAGCCTCTGGAGCTCCAAGGGGTGCATCTGCACCAAGGAGACACATACAGGAAACTGGGAAAGCCACTCAGAAATCCATCGGGAGGAACCTGCTCCTCCCACTGGGAAACCAGATGGAGAAGAACAGGGAGAAGGTGGGGGGTTACAGGTGTCGAGACAACATTAAATCACAACCCTACTGTGCACCTGGTCAGCTTTTGACTCCTTTGTTAGGTTTTTTTTTGTTGGAAAGTGTAATTTCACCCATTTTGGTGTAGGTTGCTGTTCCAGCTGTCCAGAATCCTGGACCTGCTCAGCCAACCTTCCCCTGGCCATGGAACTGTGAGACACATGTGGAGACCACAGTTCCTTGTCAAGATTTTGGTGTCTCAGCTTCCAAGATGGCCCCAGTGACGGTCACGGCCACGCTGGGAAGCCCTCTGTGAAGGAGCACCTGCCTTGGAGGGTGCTCTGAGGAGCAGGTTCCTCCCTGGTGGGATTACACTGATGGGACCTGTCCCACTGTCCCACACAGGGGACTTTGTCCCTTCAAACCAAGTGCTCAGCGTGGGACTGGGGTCAAATCATGTCTGTCCCCTTCTTCCCAGTTCTATCTGTGCCAGGGCAAAGGATGGATCCCCTCCCTGGCTTTGGGATGATGGCACTGGGGTGTCAGCAGGAAAAGGCCTTCAGCAATGAATCCAGGAGAAGCCCAGGAGGGACAGAGCTCACAGCAGCACTGAGAGACCCGGGGTGGGAAGCACCATTCCCAGACAGTGCTATGAGGGGTTGTCTGGGGCAAACCCCAGGATTTGGGGCTGCTGGCTGCACTGACAGCTTGGTATCCAACACGGGAGAGGCTCTAACGAGATGGGGAAACTCCTTCAGCGCCTTGTGAGGCCACTGGAAGCTTTGCCATTGATCCAGGGAGATCCTCACTGGGGACACAGCCAGGGTGCACCTCCCAGCTCATCCAGAAACGTGGCTGGGATGAACCACAGCCCATCCCAGCACCCGGGAGCAGGTGAAGCCTGAGGATGCTCCTTTCCCTCCGGCAGACAGCCAAGAGCACAAGGGAAAAAGGGGGAAAACCCCAAGAAACTCTGTGCCCTGACCTTATGAAGCACCTGTTTATGGACCAGCAGCCCGCAGGTAGCTCAGGCAGGATGGCAGCAATGATGGCACCGGTGCCCCTGACCTGCTGAAATCCATCCCTGCCAGGGAACAAAGCCGGGAACCGCCGCCCGGGTACCCACGGCTCCCCAGCTCTCTTCCCCCCATCCCTGCCTTGCAGTGGAAGCCTCTCTCCTCTCATCAGCTCAGACAAGGCTAATTGGGGTGATAAAGAACTGGCTCCGAGTGCTGGCGTGGGCTGGAGGAACAAATGGTGCGGTGGTCACAGCTGGTGCTGCGGAGCCGGCGCGGGAGCGGGCGCGGGGGAGCTCCCGGCGCCCCAAATCCCGGCAGTCGGTCCCTGTTGGATGCGAGCGGGGGGTTGTGTGTGTTTTGCATGGCTGCTGACACGGGTGTAACGTGCAGGCGCGGCCGGTGAGGCAGCAGCAGGCAGAAAGCAGATGCTTTTTGTTTGGGGTTGATACTCATTTCTATCCCAGCTCGGGAAAAGGTGTAGAAAGGAATGTGCTCCGGAGAGTGCAGGGAGAGAGATAGGTCTAGGCTCGCTGCCAGGGATCCTGGAACGATATGGAAGGCAGCTAGGGGAGACAGGAGCAGATGGATTTGGCATACAGCTCATCACTCAGCCAAAAAAAAAGGAGGGGGGAAGAAGAAGGGAGAAAGCAGCCAATTTTGGGAGGGGGAGGGTCATGGGGACCGACGGATGCTGCTCCGGGCTGGGGGAAGGGAGGACCAGGATGGTCACTGTGTCTTCTGCTGCTGCCAGCGGGGAGAGGTGCTGCTGGCTCCTTTGAAGCCTGGGAAGGGTCTCCTGGCCCTTCCAGCAGCTCTCAGCCATCTCCTGCTGGGCCTTTGGTCACCAGAGCAAAGCCAAGGGCAGGGCCAGGCTCTGCAGGCCCTCGGGAAGCTCAGCCAGGTGTAGGAAGGGCTGTGGCACCATGGAACCGTGGAATCCTTGAGGCTGGAAAGGAGCTCTGAGATCACAGAGTCCAACCATCCGCAGCACTGCCCAGGCCACTGCTGCCCCAAGTCCCCAGGTGCCACATCCACAGGGCTTTAAATCCCTCCAGGAATGGGGAATCCACCCCTGCCCTGGGCACTTCCAAGGCCTGAGCACCCTTTCCATGGAGAAATTCCTGCTGCTGTCCACCCTGAGCCTGCCCTGGCCCAGCCTGAGGCCGTTCCCTCTCCTCCTGTCCCTGTTCCCTGCCAGCAGAGCCCGACCCCCCCGGCTGCCCCCTCCTGTCAGGGACTTGTGCAGAGCCACAAGGTCCCCCCTGAGCCTCCTTTGCTCCAGCCTGAGCCCCTTTCCAGCTCCCTCAGGAATTCTCCAGCCCCCTCCCAGCTCCCTCAGGAATTCTCCAGCCCCTTCCCAGCTCCATTCCCTTCCCTGGACAGGCTCCAGCCCCTTTCTTGTCATGAGGGCCCCACCCATTTGCATTCCCAATCAACTGGGACATTCCCAGTTATCCAGGAGTGCTGATCAATGATGGAAAGGTCGCAGTGAGTCCTTCCACCAGCTCTCCCAGCCCCTTTGGATGGATCCATCCTGCCCCATGAATCTGTGCATGTCTCAGCGGCATTTCGGGTCACTGACCAGTTCCCCTTGGGTTATGGGGCTTGGAGCACCTATCCTAGTGGAAGGTGTCCATGGAAGGTGTCCCTGTCCATGGAAGGTGTCCCTGTCCATGGAAGGTGTTCATGGAAGGTGTCCATGGGAGGTGTCCCTGCCCATGGAAAGTGTCCATGGGAGGTGTCCCTGCCCATGGAAGGTGTCCCTGCCTATGGAAAGTGCTCATGGAAGGTGTCCCAGCTCATGGAAGGTGTCCATGGGAGGTGTCCCTGCCCATGGAAGGTGTCCATGGAAGGTGTCCATGGGAGGTGTCCCTGTCCATGGGAGGTGTCCCTGCCCATGGAAGGTGTCCATGGGAGGTGTCCCTGCCCATGGAAGGTGTCCATGGAAGGTGTCCCTGCTCATGGAAGGTGTCCCTGCCCATGGAAGGTGTCCATGGAAGATGTCCATGGAAGGTGTCCCAGCCCATGGAAGGTGTCCCTGCCCACGGCAGGGGGTGGAATTCGATGGTTTTTTAGGTCCCATCCCACCCAAACCATTAAAGTGCCCCCCAAGGATCGACCCCTGAGGAGTGAGACGAGGACAGCAGTGTTTGCCGAGGAGTTTCTCTCGGAATTGTTACAGACCTGCAGCCAAGTGAAGGTGACCTGGCAGGTGAGAGAATTTGGGAAATGCCCCCAAACCCTTTTGGTTATAGCACAGAAAATATTTTTCAAAGGATCTCCAGCCTCTGGTTCCAGGGTCCCAGCAGCTGTGGAGCTCCAGGACCTCTCAATGCCCTGCTCCAGCCACCCCCACGGTTGGCATTTTCCTAAATCCAGAATTCCAGCTCTGCATTTAACCCTTTGCTGCCCCAAGAAGCTCTCTCCTGCCAGAAATTTTCTTCCCATGCAAGTGTCCGACTTGCATGGAAGTCAGCTTTGTTATCAGCTCAGTTTTGTTAAAACCGACAGACAAAACTCTGCTTCTCCTCAGCAATATTGGTGCTAAAGCTCTTTTCTGACAACTTCCCAGTTTTTCTACTCAGTTGAAATCCCTCCGTGCCCCAAAACTGGACACACTGGGTGGGAGATGTTCTCATGACTGAACCACAAATTAATAATTTATAAATGATTGATTTTCAGTTTTCTGCCCAAATCACAGAGTTGGGGGACACAATTTTGAGAGAAACCTGAATTTTGTGAACTTTTTCTTCAAATTAATAATAAAACTTGAATTTAAGAGTTGACCAGTACAGTTCTCTTCATTTCAGGTCTCTCTCAAGTCCTTTTGAGCCCTGTCTTTGAAAGAAATGTTCAGTTTTCATTATACAAAATGTTGTATTTAGTAAAAATGTTTTTCACAAAACCATGGAAAGTCTCCTGACAGCTCGAGAGTAGAATCATGGAATCATGGAATAGTTTGGCTTGAAAGGGACCTTAAAAATCATTTAATTTCTCTCCTGCCCTACAGCAGCTGGAGGTGGCTGCTGGTGGCCCAAGCATCCATGGCAAAGCAAAAACAGAAAAATCTCCTGGAATGGATAAATCTCAGGAGTCAGAACAGCCAAATATTCCACAACAGCCAAATATTCTGACTTTCCTCCATTTTTATGGTCCCAAAGAAGGGAGAAAAGATGGAAATGCTTTGCCTGTGACAGGACCCGTGGTCAGCACTTTTCCACCAGAGCTGGATCCCAGGGCTGCTGCCTCACCCTGGGCTGGACACAGAGAAGGGGGAATTAAAAAGCACCAGAGCTTGAAATTCATCTCCATTTTCCTGGAGGAATGGAGGAAAGTCGGAATATTTGGCCGTTGTGGAATATTTGGCTGTTCTGGCTCCTGAGATTTATCCATTCCAGAGGATTTTTCTGGTTTTTCTTTGCCATGGAAGCTTTGGCCACCAGCACCCACCTCCAGCTTCCTGTAGGACAGGTGAGAAATGAGAGGATTTTTAAGGTCCCTTCCAACCCAAGCCATTCCATGATTCCAGGGTTCTACTCACGAGCTGACAGGGGACTTGTTTTTGCCATGGATGCTTGGACTACCAGCACCTGCCTCCCTTCTGTCTTCCCAGAACATCTTCTTCAGCCAATAAAAGTGGAGGAAAGTTGGAATATTTGGCTGTTCTGGACTATTTGGCTGTTCTGGTGTGTTTGGCTGTTCTGGCTTTTGAGGGTTTTCCATTTCAGGATGTTTGCCAGGGATATTCCTGCCCTCAGCTTAAATGGGAACAACTGATTGTCCTGAAGCAGAGCAGATTTCAGGGTTTAGGGGCAGCTGTGGGACTGCAGCTTCCTCGCATCACTGATCTGGGCAGGGGCAGGTTCACGGTTGGACTTGATGAATTTAAAGGCCTTTTCCAGCCTAAATGTTCCCGTGGATCTGTGGTTTGGTGGTGCTGGGTTCATGGCTGATGACCTTAAAGGTCTTTCCCAACCTAATTTCACGATTCTGTAATCAAGGGCGGGAGTTTTTAATCTCACTTTTGGGAAACTACCACAGCACAACTTCTCTGAGGAAAAATACGAAGCCAAGACCTGAACATTGAATCAGGTGGGAAGGGGGGAGATGTGGCACTTGTGGCTGGAGCAGGGAGCTCCCCTTGCCCAGCGTGTGTGCGGTGCTGGGGAACGAGCGATGATAACAGGGATGGTAACAGAGCCAGCAGGTGGGATAACAGCCCCACACCTGGGCTGGGAGGTGACCCCCATCCCCTGCGTGTCCCAGCCTGTCCTGGAGCCGAGCAGCCCAACAGCTCCCGAGCTCCAGCCCCGTGGTCATCCCCAAACCATCCCCCAGGAGCACTCCTGCTCTCACCTCCCCGTGTCCCACAGGGACCCTTCTGGAGCCTCGAGGTGACATCAGTGACATCTGACAGACAGAAGGAATTCTTCTTGATCTTGCTGTTTGAAATCTTGTGGTCTCAAAGCCTCTGTTTGAGGTTTTTGGTGGGTTTGGTTAATGCTGAGCCCACAGGGCTCTCAGACCCTCAGCACTCCCAGCTTTATAAAAATTGGAAGGTCAACCCCCAGCACGGCACCAGCTCCAACTCATCGCGAAGTCGCGAGTTTGAAGCTGAGAGTTTCTGGGAAAGCAGAGGGGTGCCCACAGCGCCAGAAAACTCAAAGCCACCAAAGCCACCAAAAAAAACCCAAATAAAAGCTTTGAGACCGTAAGATTTCAAATATCAAGATCAAAAAAAGTTCCTTCTGTCTGTGTTCCAGAGAGAGGAGACACCAAAGGCCTTTGCAGGAGCTGAGCCTTTTCCTCTCTGCTCTGGAGAGGTTTGCTCAGTGTGGAAGGGGTGGCGTGAGTGTCCCTGGGCTAAATCCCATTTACCACAATGAATTCATTTCCACACCAGCTCCAGAAAGGTTTTAGGCTGGTACAGGGCAGGGGCAGCTGCGTGGTGACCTCAGGGCACGTGGCCTCACCCGGTCAGGACCTTCCTCAGGACAGGGCCAAAGAAATTTCTCCCTGGCTTCCTGGGAGAAGAACCTTCACATTATGGGATGAAGACTTTTTTGGGAACATCTGAGCCAATGGATTCACTTCACTGAATTTCACTTCACTGGATTCACTGAGCCCACTTCAAATATGGCGTTGAGAACTCCCAAAATTGCAGAGTTTGGTTACAACCCCTCATCCTTGCTGGAATGAAAAGCACCTACAAAGACACTCTCCTCTCTTGGGAGAAAAAAAGCCCTACTGTGGAATGTGGACATTACGAAAAGGTTTCCCTTTGGATGAAAATGAGCTCCTAGGTCCATTCTAGCAGGAATTCCTCCAGCAGCTCTGTCAAGGAAGAAAGAATTTAAGAATTTCTTGCTGTTTGCTGAAGACATCAACCCCTGAATGCTCCTGGTATTGAGGAGAAACACCACGATGGGAGATCGGGATTTGGGGATGCTCTCGGTGCTTTAAGGAAGCTGAGCAAGTTCCTCAAGACTCCAACCTCCTGCACATTTCCTTCTCTCACAGACCACCAGCCTCACTAGGAACAGGCTGCTGGAGCCAAATGATTTAAAAAGCAATTACAGATAATTATATCTGTGAGATGTGATTAATAAGGCATTCTCAGCCCCAAGCAGGCAAGTCTGGACAACTGATTGCCTTCCTTTGTATCCTGCACCTCTTGGAGCAGTCAGAGTTGTTTCAGATGAGCCAAAATAACTCCAAATACACCAAAAAGGACAAATCGAACCCTGTGTGACAAGAGAGGGCTAAGGCAGGAGACAGACAGGGAAGACCTGGGGGTGAACCAGATAAAGAGGCCTCTGACTAGGAATGGTTGGGCTTGATGGTATTAAAGGACTTTTCAGATATTAATGATTCCTGTACGGGGCCAGGAGTTGGACTCGGTGATCCTTGTGGATCATTCATCATCCCAGCTCAGGATGTTCCATGATTCCCAGAAAATGGACTGAGTGCTCAGGGTGGGCTGGCAGAAGAGGGGAAAGGACTTGACTTTCGGGCCCAGAGTGAAGCAGCAAAGCCAAGGAGCCACCGGAGCCCTGCGGAATGGCCAGGGCAGGGCAGGAATCCTTGGGGGAAGTGCTGGGGAGGAGCCCCTCTGTTTACAGTAGGTGCTGCTGAAAGGTGTCTTGAAGAAAGACAGCAATTAACAGGCCTGCAAAAAAAATGGCTTCTTTCCACAAAGAGCCTTTTAAGTCTGTTTTTCGAGCCACTCTAAGGGTTAATGTTTAGCTGTTTATCCGGACTTGTCGGATGTCAGCTCTTTCTTTTGACTCCTAATGGCTTATAGCCATCAGGAGGTGAAGACTCCTCAAAAGAGCTGGTGTCAGGAATGTTTTTTTATGCCCACCAGCACCCACACACCTGCAGCAGCCTGCGCTTGCAGGGGGATAGTTTACATACTTGAACCTGTCTCCCAGGGCCAGGGATATAAACATGAAACCAGATCCCGTCTGACAGCGCTGCCGGAGCCCCTGGGCGCTGCAGAGGGGTCCCGGCTCCCACAGCCACGCTGACCACACAGCGCAGCGCGGCTCAGGCCCGGCACCGCCCGGCCCGGCCGCCCCACGCCGGCCCTTCAAGGCCAGAGCCTGGAAAATGTTCGGCACCTTTGAGTGCTGCTGGAGGGGAAACAAAGGAGCCCTGCCAGGAGCGGCCATCGAAAACCAGCTGGGTCACAAATGAAAGCCTGCGGGACAGGGAGCCAAGGGAGAACAAAGGCACAGCCCCAGAGCCACCAGGGCTCTGCTCACTCGTGACCTTCCCCAGCCCTGAGGTGTCACCGAGCCCAAAAAGCACCCAAACAGGCGGAGCAGGTGGAAATGTAACCAGCCTGAGGTGTCCCAGGGGCTCCTAAGCACGGATAATGGAGTCCCTGAAGGTCAGAGCCTTCCTCTTCCTGTTCCTGCTCCTCTTCCCCTTCCCCGTGGAAATGCCCCTGGATCCCTGGCAGTGTCCACGGCCAGGTTGGACATTGGGGCTTGGAGCAGCCTGGGACAGTGGGAAGTGTCCCTGCCCAGGGCAGGGGTGGAACAAGATGAGTTTTAAGATCTTCCCAACCCAAACCATTCCATGATCCCATGATTTTATGACAGACATTTGCTCCCAGAAGAAGTGACCGAGATCTCCCAGCCCCCAGAGCACCAGGGAAATGCTTTGATGTTGAGATTTTCAGGAAGAAGTGGGGGAAAAAAAAGACATGGAAATGGGAGATGCCGTGATCCAGAAACGTTCTTTGCTTTGCCAAACTGCTTCCTTCTCTCCTGGTCAAGAGGACCTTCACTTGTGCCGGGACACGAATCCAAAGGGCACCACAGGGAAGAGCTTTCCCATGAGTTTGGGAAATGGGGGTGGCCCTGGGACAAGGCAGGTGCTGCTTCTGTGGGATCACCACCAAGGATTTGCATCTGGAAGTCCACCAGGTGGAGCAGGCAGAAGGGAATTACAGGGACACAACATCTGCTGCATCCCAGAAGGAGAGCCTAAGAGAGCCTCACATGGTGGGAATGAGGAGTTACGATGTGAAAAGGAGAATGTGGGGGTTTTCCTGACTGGAATGTCCCAGCCATGTAGAGTCTGGAACGTTTGCCTTGTGTGGTCCCTGCAGAAGCACCAGACTCTGACCTGAAGCCATCCCTGAAGCAGGAGGCAGCTGGAGGCTGCTGGATCAGCAGCTCAGGACAAAGCACTGCTGGACGGGGAGGAGAGGACTAAGCCTGGCATCCTTCCCCGTGTCCTTTGGGAATACTTTCACCTAGGAATGCTCTGAACTGCCTCGAGGAGGTTTGGATCACATGAACCTGCCTCTGTCCTTGCCTTGAACGCACCTGAGCTCCCAGAAAAGCTCTGCTGTCACTCTGACCTGGAGTTTATCCCATGGAGTGTGGTCTGACCTTGCAAGGTCTAAAGCAAATCCAGCTCCAGGTCTCTTTCCGCTGGTGGAGGTGATGCCAGAGAGAGAAACTGCAGGTGGGAGCAGGAACTGGGGCAAGAGCCCATCACAGAATCATGAAATGGAATCACAGGATGGTTTGGGGTGGAAGGGACCTTGGAGACCATCTAGTTCCAACCTCTGCCATGGGCTGGGACAGCTTCCACTGGAGAGATGGCTCCTGACAGAAGAACCTGTGCAGGAGACCTGTGATGGGTTGGGAATGGTCCACGGACATCTACAGAGCACAGGAACAGCACCAACAGCTCCCGTGATAACGAACAAGAGCTCCTCACCATCCTCTGCAGAGACCCTTCCAGCCCCTGGAACATCTCCCTCCAAGCCTGAGCACAACCACAGACCCAACCAAACCAGTTCAGGCCACCGAAATCCTCCCAGTAATGCTCCCTCTGTGCTGGCAGACTCCTGGAAGCAGCTTTCCTGCTTTCCTGTGCGGTGCAATTGGAAGGAAGCTAAAAGTTGTTGAGGGAATGAAGGGTGGGGCCAAGGGAGAGTGGTGTGTGGAGTCTGTATCCTTGGGAAACACATCTCAGGGCTGTGATCCCTGTGCCAGCAGCTGGAGCAGGTGAAGGAAAACCTGGGAAGGGGGGAAGGAGCCAGGAACTCATCAGCTTCTGGTAGGAGCTGCCCAGGGGTGGGGAGAGCAGGAGAGGAAGGGAGAAATGGTGAAATAATCCTGTCTCAAACCAAGGGAGATGGGAACCTTCCCAAGGAAGTGGCTGTTCAGCTGGTCCAGGCTCCCTGCTCTTCCCTTGGGAAGCAGCTTCAGGGGTCACCTTGGGATGCAGGGGTGAGGACTCCTGCTGTGCTCCATGGCTGAGGGGCCATCTCTGCACAGAGCCATGGAATTGCTCACGTTGGAAAAGTGTGGTGAGATCACAGACTCCAACCATCCCCAGCACTGCCCAGGCCACCCCTGCCCCACATCCCCAAGTGCCACATCCACAGGGCTTTGAAATCCCTCCAGGGATGGGGACTCCCCCTGGGCAGCTGTGCCAGTGCCTGACCACCCTTCTGCGGAAGAATTTTTTCCTGAATCCAACCTAAACCTCCCCAGGCACAACTTGAGGCTGTTCCTCTGGTCCTGATGAGGAAATGAGACAGCACAACTGAGCACTTGGTCTCATGGCGATCCTACTGGGGTTGGAGGTACAGTTTAGGACTTCCTTAGGCCTTTATTTCTTACCAAAGATGGGCTGGCAACTCACACTGAGTTCTGTGCCAGCTCTGTGTGCAGCCATGGCAGCACCGCCCTGCTGTGCCCAAACGTCACCTCCTCTCCCACCACTTCACCTTTCCAGGGGCAGCACAATGCTCTGGAAGGGTCACTCACTGTCCAGCCTCTGCAGGAGTGAGTCCATCCTTACTAAGGAACACCAGACACCTCACTGAGCACCACCATCCTTCATCTGAAGGCCAGAAAGGGCATCAACACATTCCCAGATACCTCAGATTTTCCCTCAAGTCCTACTTGAGCCATGTCAGTGTTCAGCCACTCGCTGCCATGTAAATCCTGGGGGTTTTGCTCAAATAAATCATTTACAGGCATTAAAGAAGCCCCCTGGGACCACCTCTTCATTTGAGGTCCACATGGAGAACAAAGACTCTCCTGCCTTCGTCAACAAGGGAAAGGCAAAAAGATAAACCAGAAGATAAACCAGAAGATAAGAGAGAAGATAAGCTGGGTCAGCACTCAGGAGAGGAACCTCAGATGAACCTCTTGGTGCTCCCGAAGCCACTGGTGGAGCAGGAGGAAACAACCTCCGAGGCACAGCTTGAATCCTCTGCAGTCTTTGGGAGACACTTCCCACTGAGCTTCCAACCTCCTGCCAGCCCTTCAGGACCTCGTGCCACTTCTTTGCTGAGAGGAGCTCCTTCCAAGCCCAGCCTCCATCCCAAGGGTTCCCAGACTCCCAGGAAACCGTTCCCCAGCCCCAGAAGCAAAGCAGAACTTCTCACTTCTCAAACATTTTTCCCCATGGCAGCTGGCAAATCCCTTCCCTGGCTTCTCATCCAACTTGGACAAAATTACTGCAGAGAATCCCTCCTGCTCCCCTCCCCCCCGTGCAAAGCAATCCCAAGGGAGGGATGGTTCCATGGGGACCCCCTGCTGGATTGCATCTGATTTCCCTCCTAAGTATGGAATGGGGAAGCGTCTCGAGGGCTATGGCTGTGACCTCCACACAGCTCTTTTGTCAAGTGCCATTTCATTAAAAAATCAGCCTTTTAACTGTGGACACATTTCAACCTCACCAAATCTGCTAATTATTGACAGTTGGTGAAGAGGAGATTTCACTTGTTCCTCCTGTTAAACTGCATCTAATTAGTAATTACTGGTTCACTGTCATCTTTACTGCAATAATCCCACTGCACATTGGCTCATTAACCTTTTGCTTTTCTAAAGCAG
Source organism: Corvus kubaryi (assembly GCF_017639235.1). Taxonomy (NCBI): domain Eukaryota; kingdom Metazoa; phylum Chordata; class Aves; order Passeriformes; family Corvidae; genus Corvus; species Corvus kubaryi. Next base: position 480,313 of record NW_024581050.1, read on the forward strand.
CCTGCCAACAAGATGAAGGCTAAAACAGATTGGAAAACAATAGCTCAGCCTTGGATTTTAGGCTGTTTATTCCCCTTGTCCTGGAGATCCAAAAGGAAGATTATATTTAAGGAAAGGCTTTCGGCTGAAATCAGCCTCATTCCGGAAGATGCCTCAGTTTGCCCTGAGCAGCACCCAAAAAAAGCCCTTTAAACTTCCCCCAGGTGAGGGCAGGAGTGCTCAGGTGGCTGAAGGCTTCTCTGCCATTCTCCAGCTCCATTTCTTCATTTCCCACCTGGCTCTCTCCTTCTCTATCCCCACCATGATGATGATGGTGATGAACGAGCTCCTCGTGGACGCTGCGGAAGGAACGATCTGGAGGAGCAGGGCCCACGGGGCGGAAAAGCAGCGGAGCAGCCCCGTGGTTCTTTCTTCTGCTGCTACACTGAATTTCATTTGCACAAGTCCCATTTTCGGTTTGGAGCTGTCACAGCTGTTTCCATTGGCAGTGCATAGCTGAGTAGGAGTTGTCAGTGGGGATGCTGCAGGATTGGGAGAGGGAAGAGATTCCCCGGGGGGCATGGGAGGCAGTTGGAGGTTGTGGGCTAAATGCATTAACTACATGTTTCTCCTAAACTTAACAGCAGTGAATTACTCAGTGCATATTGATGGGCTTAGGAACCAGAGTTAACACTGCACTGGGATGACAAGAACGTTTCTCAGCAGCTCCAGCGTGAGTATTCTCAAGGATCCATGGTTTCATGGCTGATACGAGGGGTTTATTTTTGTAACGTTATCTTTCAAGCCATAATATCTAGAAACAAGCTGCGATTCTGGAGCACCATTGCAGAAATCCAAGTGGAATTTCATCCCTACATCCCTACATCCCTACATCCCTACAGGGCTTTGCTAGGCTGGGTATGGACCCAAGAGAGGCTCAGGGTGCATTAACCTCCCCAGCATGTGGAGGTTGTTCACTTCCAGAGTTCCCTTTCCCGACACTGGTGCCTGTTTGCAGCCAGGGCTGAGCTCTGATTTCACCGGAGTTGTTGTAACACAGGAATAACTCCAGAGCAGCTACAGCTGATGGGACGAGGTGGCTGCATTTATCCAGAAGCTTATTAAACCTACTGCAAGGCTTCAGTTCTGCTGGAAAACCAACTGAGAGTCTGAGCCCCTTTAGGAGAGAGGATCAAAGGCGGCCACGCAAGCTCCTGGCCCAAAACAACCACTCAATGACACCTCAGCCTCTGTGTCTGCTCCCCGATTTACAGAAGGCCGTGGATGTGTGATTAAGGGCAGAATTTGGCTCATTCACAATTGCTGCAGGGGTTGCTGCTCAGACCACAGCCGTGTTTTTGGAGCGGAACACGTCTCTTACACCTTGTTGTTGATCTGCTCCCTGTAGTGCTCGGCACAACAGCGTGGTCCCGTCCTGGTGTGTCCATGACTGAGGCCATGGGAAAAGCAAAGGCATTTCTACCTGCACAGAGATGATGTTTAAACACCTCTAAATTCCTTATCTGCCCCGGCAGAACCATCAGGAATCACTCAGGTTGGAAAACACCTCCAAGGCCATCGAGCTCAACCCATGGTCTGGTGAGGAGTGCCCAGGAACTCACAGGTTTTGGGAGACACTCCCTGCAAGGACACTTGGATTTCCCATCCCAAGCTGTGAAGAAATGGATCCAGAGAGATTGTTCCAGGTAAACCCCTTGCTTTGCTCACTTGAGCATCCCCACAGAAACCTCCAAAGAGATTTCAGAGGATGGGAACATTGTCCTTCATAAACACTCACACCAGTTCATAGAATAGGAAACAGCTTGTGTGCACCTGGAGAAGGGAAGGAGCCAGGGAGAGCTGCGAGCCCCTTGCAGGGCCTAAAGGGGCTCCAGGAGAGCTGCAGAGGGACTGGGGCCAAGGCCTGGAGGGCCAGGAGGCAGGGAATGGCTTCCCAGTGGGAAAGGGGAGCTTGGGCTGGGATGTTGGGAAGGAATTGCTGGCTGGGAGGGTGGGGAGGGGCTGGGCTGGAATTGCCAGAGCAGCTGGGGCTGCCCCTGGATCCCTGGGAATGTCCAAGGCCAGGCTGGACACTGGGGCTTGGATCCAGCTGGGATGGTGGGAGGTGTCCCTGCCCATGGATGGGGTGGGATGGGATGGGATTGAAGGTCCCTCCCAACCCAAACCAGTCTGGGATTCCAAGACTGACCAGCCCCGGCTGCCTGTGGAGCACCTGATGCCGCGGTGTGAGCAGATGTGGCTCCAGCTGTGCAGGGCGGGTCTCGCTGCCGTGGGGCAGGGCTGGGATCCCAGCAGGCAGAGCTCCAGCAGGCTCCAGGAGGGTTTCTTTCCCCTGACACGGCGCGTGGGCAGCGCTCGTCATCCTGTCTGATCCCTAATCAGCGCTGATTCATGTTTACACTGCTGAGAACATCTCAGCTGCCTTCAGAAGGTCACTCCCAACAACGCCGCTGTTCCAGGCTCGCCTGGTGCCTGCAATCCCGATATCCTTTGAGGCAAACCAGTCCTGAATTCTCCCTGTGGGTCAGAATTCATTCAGCTGCTAAAATCAACGTGGTTTTCCCTGCTGGAATATCAGATACTGCACAGGAGAAATTACCTGTCACCCAGGAAGCCACAATTCTGGTGGGAGGTGTCCCTGGTCATGGCATGGAGCAGGAGGGTGTTTAAGGTCCTCCCAGCCCAAACCATTCCAGAATTCCAGGATTTTGGGGGAACAGTGGCCTTGTCACCTTTGGGATAAATGAGGTTGGTGGCACCTGCTGTGGTCTTGCTTCCCTGATTATCCTGAAAGGCGACCTCTGAGGAGAGGCCACGGCCACCTCCTGGTGGTGCAGCTGCCTTTCCTAGAAATAGGGAGGGAATTGGAAATTTCCAGGAAAATTGCACCAGGGAAGGTTTGGATTGGATATCAGGAAGGAATTCTTCATGGAAAGGGTGGTCAGGCAGAAGAACAGGGGTGGAGTCCCCGTCCCTGGAGGGACTCCAAAGCCGTGGGGATGTGGCACCTGGGGACACGGGGCTGTGCTGGCCCCAGCAGGGCTGGGGGAACAGTTGGACTGGATGGGCTCAGAGGGCTTTTCCAGCCTTAAAATCTCTCTGACTCTGGAAAAGGAGCAGATGGGATGCTCCGTGCCCGAGTCTCCTTCGCACAGGAAGGTTGGACATGCTCCAAGCTCTACCTCGAGCAGGTGTGAGACCTGGCAATGCTCCTCAGCCTTTCCCAAGCAGGACCTCGGAGCAGAACCTGGGATCAGAGCACAGAGCTGATGGCCAGGGAGCCGAGGCTGAGCTCCTGCCAGAAGGACCACCAGGCTCTGGGGATGCACGGGGCCCGGGAGAGGCAGGGGAATCGCATTGCTCCTGCAACTGGGGCTTGTGCAGCTTCTGACTGCAATGCTGTGTCTGCTCCTGATGGAAGGGCTCCAAAAACGATGTTGACTAATTAGAAAAAGTTTAAGGAAGAGCCATATGAATCATTAAAGCTTCAGCAAACACGTCTTTTAGCAAGAGACTCCAAGACTGAGATAAATTCAGGTTCTTAGAGAGAAGGGACGGTTTTCTCTCAGCCTGGAGACAGCAAGAAGGACAACAAAGAATTCCCAACATGTTTGTCAGTCAGCACACGAGTGTACAGCAAGATTCCCTGGCTGGAAGTCATGGATGAACCCATCCAGACTGAAAAAATACAAATTAATCTGCAGACAGACAACTCCTGGTCAGCCCTTCCCTGACATGGAAAGAACCACAGCAGGGTCCTTGTTTGACAGAGGTTTTATCCCTTAGGAACAGAGACCTTCTCTGGAAATGCACAGATTCACAACCAGGAAAAGCTCCAATCACCAAAATGAATGACTTACAGATAAATCCACCCGAGCAATGTGCTCAGCTGAAGTGGTCCCAGTGATTGCATTGGTCATCCCCCGTTTCCTTGGCTGGTTTTCCTTTGTTCACCCCCAGGCTGGGTCTTCCCAGGAGATGAAAAAGGAAAAGCCCTCAAAGAAGCTCTGGGGACGAACATCCACCTCAAATGGATGGCCCAGGCTCCTGGCTTCATGGACAGAGCTTGGATTCAATATTATAACTCCAAGGAAACTCCTCTGTGAGGGAGAGGGGCCTTCACCTGCCCGGTGACGCTGCGCCGTTCACATGAGGAATACTGAAACCAGCTCCATGCAGGAATGGAGGAGGAGCCACAGGAGCAGGACTGATATCCAGGAGGGCAATACTGATACAGGAGGGTTTGTACCCCCTGTGAGACCCCGGCAGTGACCAGACACGCACTGACCTCGGACATCTGCGGGAAGAGGCTGATGGCCAGGGGCAGGGCCAGGCCAAAGGCAGCGAGGCACACGAGGCTTTGGACCGGGAGAATCATCCGGGGACGGGACCTCAGGAGCGAAGTTCTGCAAGGGAGAGGCTTGGTTAGAGAATTCCATGGACAGGGGCGTGCAGGACATCATCAGATGGACACTGGTGCTCACCTGGGCCCGCTGCCCCCCTCTCCTCACTGGTGTCGGGCCCTTCAGAGAATCATGGAATGCGTTGGGGTGGAAAGAACCTTAAAGCCATTGCAGGGACTCCTCCCACCAGCCCAGGGTGCTCCAAGCCCCGTCCAGCCTGGCCTTGGACACTGCCAGGGGTGGACACCTCTTTCTTAGCAGGTCACCACCAACTGCAGCCACACACAGCCCCCAGTTCCAGCTATCCCACCCCGGGGTGAGGCAGACGAGGTGACCTGGCCACAGGTGTCACCTGCAGCAAGGTGGAGCTGATGCCCAGGGGGCAGAAGGAAATCAGGGCCTTGAGAGACACGGGGAGCTCTGGGAGCTTTGGAAAAGACACTGGAAAAGGCACGCACGGCTTCATCAATGGGGTCATAAAGCTGTAAACTTGACAATCCCTTAATTTGTTAAAAATCCAACATCCGCTGTGGCTGATGAGGATATTTTTAGCATTTGCTGTTCCCAGGGGACTTTATGGGTTCAAAACTTGTTAACAGCAAACACCTGAAGATACGTGCAAGGTCAGGGTCTCATAATGACCCAAAAGGATGGAATTTACACCGGAAAACTGGGACAACGTTTGGCTGGTAGAAGCTGGTATATTAAATATATTCCAGGAGACAGGTCCTCAGGCAGCTTACCAGTGTTAAAGGGGAAAATGTAATTCCTGAGGGATTTATTCTGGAGCTGTTTACAAAAAGGATCCCTATCCTTCAAGTGAAAAAATGAGAATATAAACCAACAAGTTGACAGTGAGTTTTGTTGGGTTGTTCAGCGTGTATGAGCAATGTGGAGAGGGAGGGGATTTGCTGCTGGGTTATTTAGAATCCAGGGAAGGGCTGGAGCTGGGTCAGGGCAGGGTCAGTTTGGATATCAGGGAAAGGTTCTTCCCCCAGAGGGTGCTGGGCACTGCCCAGGCTCCCCAGGGAATGGGCACGGCCCCGAGGCTGCCAGAGCTCCAGGAGCGTTTGGACAGCGCTGCCAGGGATGCCCAGGGTGGGGCTGTTGGGGGGTCTGGGCAGGGCCAGGGGCTGGGCTGGATGATCCCAGTGGGTCCAGCTCAGGATATTCCACGATTCCATGATCTCCTGGTGAACATCTTCCCTCTGGGGTGATCACAGGAGCGCTCCTTCGGTGAGGGGAGGTACCAGAGATGACACCAAGCCCTGAACATCCCTGTGGTGACATCATTGGGATGAAACCATCCCCAATCCATGGTGCACCATTCCCAGGTGCCAGCCAGCCCTTCCAGCCCAGGGCCTGTCCCTGCCCTGCCTCAGCACGGCCAGCCCGGGTTTGCAGCCAGGTCAGACCCCAGGTCACCCCAGCCCCTTGCTCCACGTCCAATGCTGGCTCCAAAGACACCTGGGGGAGCCAGTGAGGGGGAATTCATCCCCTGCTCCTGCCTGGGCACACTCAGCCTCCTCGCCTTGCTGAGAACTGCCTTCATCTCGGCAGCTTGGGGGAAGTGGGGAGGGCAAACGCTCCAGAGTTGAACTCCTCCAACAGCGCAGCTCCTCGCTAATAAGCTCTCGAGACGGAGTTGATCCTATCAATTTGTGCTGTGAAAGTCAAGCTTCTGTTCTCCAATATTGAGCTGCTTTGTGCTGCACTGAGCATGACTGAATCTCAGATTCTCTCAGAGAAGCCTGCAAGGCTTTGTCCAAGCAGGAGAGCAGGGTACCAGTCCAAGCAGGAATGGTTTCCTGTCCAAGCAGGAATGGTTCCCTGTCCAAGCAGGAGAGGTGACCTGCTCCACACCCTTTAACACCTGTCCCATTCCAGGACTGCCCTGGATAAGCTGGGATTATCCCTGGGATGCACAGGGGCAGCTCCTGGAGCTGGTTGTTCTCCTGCTGAAGCTGCTGTGATCCGTGAGAGCCCTCACTGGGGCGATGCCAGGAGCAGCATCCTCCAGGCCTCCCTGGGGTTCAGTTTAGAGCCAAGGCATCACTGCTGACACCACCCCTGATATCTTAATTTGGAGCTGCACCCTCTGTAATTACTGCCCTGCTGGGGACCTGATAATCACCCAAGGAAAACCTCAACCAATTTAAAATGATCCCGGGTCCAGCCCCCAGGTGTGACTTGCAGGGGTGCCTCCAACTCAGGCCAGTTCAAATTACAAGGGCCGACCTCCTAATTAGGAAGAGTTATGGCTTGATTTAAAAAGGAGAGCAGACTAATTAACACATGTAGTGTAATGTCTTAATTGGGATTCAGATTGGAGAATTTGTGCGGTTCAGAATAAATGACTCATAATTAGTCAAGAGGTCCAGTTTTCTTCTGTCCCTGGGATCCCTGCTCCCGACACAGAGCTCGGAAGGATGGGAAGTTAAATATTGCATTTTGTGAGCTGTCAGCTGCAAAGCAAATCCCTCTTTTCACCCATTAACCCCCCGTCGGAAGGGAATGATGAGGAGCTTCCAAAGGGTTTCACTGCGGAGGATCAGCACAGATTGAAAATAAATAGAATTAATATCCACGTGGTGAAGAGGGATTTCGTTCACAACACTGCCCTGTGTGCTCTGCCAAAGGCGTGGGTCAGGGAACGGGCAGGTCTGGACCTTCAGAGCCCCCCGAGAGCCCAGCTCGGGCAGCTTCTGGAGCCTAACAAATCCCAGGATGAGTAAGGTTGGGAGGGAGGTCACCCAGCCCAGCCTCCCTGCTCAGGCAGGAGCACAGAACTCAGGGTTGTGTCCAGATGGATTTTGAGTATCACAAAAAATACTCAAAAAAGAGATATTAAAAATTGGATTGCTGAACATCTCCAGAGATGTTCCAAAAGCAAGTGAAGGAGCCTGATTTGTTGACAAGAGCAAAGCCCATCCCACCCCACCACAACTGTGCAGAAGTATTGGTGCTATTTCATGGGAGAACAGGAGTTTTAGAGACTTCACCCCACACACAGGACAGGAGCAGCTTTGGGATTAAACCCTGGATTGGATAAGCCAGCAAGGAATTGGAAAGTTTGCACCAAGAGGTCTCACGCCTGAAAGCTGCAGGAGGACAAGAGAATCCTGGAATCATGGAATGGCTGGGCTTGGAAGGGACCTTAAAGCCCATCAGGGACACCTCCCACTGTCCCAGGCTGCTCCCAGCCCCAGTGTCCAGCCTGGCCTTGGGCACTGCCAGGGATCCAGGGGCAGCCCCAGCTGCTCTGGGCACCCTGTGCCAGGGCCTGCCACCCCCACAGCCAGGAACTCCTTCCCAAGGTCTGACCTAAACCTCCCCTCCCTCAGCTTGAGACCATCTCCCCTTGTCCTTTCACTCCCTGCTCTTGGGAAAAATCCCTCTCCAGCCCCCTTTAATACCAATATTTTGTGGTGCCCGATTTTAAAAGCCAACACTTTTGGTCTATCTCACTGGCATTACTGATCCATGTTTCTCCCCTGACCTTTGGATGGCAAAGAAAAGGAAATTTTGCAACACTTCCCTCCTCCTCTTTCTCTTTTTCTTCAAGCTTTGCTCCTTCACTCCTTCAAACCCCCTAATGCCTCTTCCTGCTGCAGTTTCCCTTTACAAATTTTGCTGAGAGGACACTGCAAGAGGCAGGAAGACGCTGGGAACGCTCAGGCTGAGTGCTGAGGGAGGCACCTCAGGCAGCCGAGCCCTGGGCTCCCGTCTCCCGGTGTCCGTAGGTACAAACACACACAGACAGTACATCTGCTGCGCGGAGACAGAGTGTTGTAGCTCTTGTAAATACACCTTCATTCAACTTTCATCACATTGTTCATTAGTGGTTTAAATTTTGCATAATTTGGCAGCTGCCTCTGGCGTTTTTCAGGAGGTGCTGTAATTTATTCCATATGGAAGTCAGGCGCTGCACTCCGAAGGAGTTATCGGGTGCAGTGAACCAGGGCTGTATTTGTCGGGGAGGAGGTGTCAGATGCTAAACTAAACATGACAGGAGTGAACCCGAGTCTCCCAGCTGACAGATTCTGTGGGGTTTCTGTGGTGTTTGCTATAAACAGGTTCAGAGGCAGTGCAGACACCGCGAGACGCCGGCGCTGCCGCGGGGCACGGGGAGCGCCGGGGCTGGAGCTCGGGGGATCCCGAGGTATCCCAAACTCTTCGGAACACCCCTCTCATGTGCCAAGGAAGTTTGGGATGCCAGATCCCCATTCTGCCAGGTCTCTCTGCTCCGTTCCCGAGCTCTTCTCACTCATTTTGGGTCATTTTGGGAAATCTGAGCTCTATCAGCAACCAGCAGCTCTGCTGCCCCACCCAGCCAGGCCACCACTGTCCCCAGCCCGGAGCTCCAGCCCTGTGCCCATCCAGAGGACACAGCAGATGCAAAACGAGGGAGGTTGGGGGATTTTTGTGCTTGATTGACACCATTAAAGGAGCAGTTTCCGTGTTTACTCCGGGAACAGCCCCAGCAGTTGAAGGTGTCACTGCTGGCAGCTGCTGAGCCCAAACAAACTTCACCGAGGGCTCAGCCGGATGGGGACTTCGGAGGAAAAGCACCTGTGGGAACACCCTGCGCTCACTGACAGGGGAATATCTCCAGGAAAAGTCCATGGACACCAGGGCCAGGAGGGCCTCCTGCCCCAGCCACAGCTCTGCAGTGACAAACACGGTTCAGGCTGAAGAAAATGCCCTTCCAACACCACAAACCACTGGCTGAGCACTGGCCAGCCCCCAGGAAAATCCATTTTTCCTGGTGCCACTGATTTAGCTCAGCCAGAGCAGCTCAGCAGTGTTAATCCAGCCTGGGAGCACTCAGATTTTATGGGATTTACAGGAAAACAGGCCTAGGAACTGCTGCTTAAGGAAGATTGGAGATGAGGAAGAGCAGAAATGCTCCTCTCCCGTGGACACAACTGTTCTGCTCCCGTTTCTCCCTCAGCTCCTGCCCATCGCCAGCAGTTCCAGCTTTGCCTCTTCACAAACACTGCCCAGCCAGCTCCAAGCCCTTCTCCAGTGTATCCTGACATTCCCGAGCTCTTGGAACCTTCTCAGCCCTGCTCTGTGCTTCAGACCCTCTGAAAGGTCTTCTCTGAGGGGCACAGAGCAGGTTTAAGGATGTAAGAAGAGCTCACGTTCTTCAGTCTCCACTCAGAGATCCCCCAAAGCAGATGCTGGTGATGGACTGAGCTTCTCCAACTCTTGGCCAGGCCACAGGAGCCAAAAATTTGGGCAGTCCCACCACAGAGCTCAGACTGAGGCTGTACTTAGACCTGGAGTGTCCCACACAAACCAGCTGCAGGACGGGCTGCAGCTCTGCAAGGAGCAGGGGCCTTGGATGGTGGTTGGGAGCAAACAGCTCCACTTCCCAGATTTCACTGTAATAACCAAACAAAGGAGTGTCTGAATAAAGGGAAATAGGGATGAAGAGCCCAACTTCCTGCAGTGGAGGCAGCTGTCCCCACACCTGTGTGACACGGGGGCATCAAAGAATTCCCACTGTCAGCTCTGTGCCACGGAAGAGCCGCCCTCATCCCACAGACATGGCCAAACCAATATTTTTCCGTGTTAAAGTTGCCAGCACAGATATTATTTATAAAACTTCAATGAGAATACATCTGCACAAAATAACTGACACCGTGTTCCCTGCATGGCATATGCAGGCTGAAAATAAACATTGATTCTATATGTTCCCTGCTCCAACAGAGCGTCCAAGCAGCAGGAAATGCATGAAACATGGGGAAAGAATGGGAGCGCGGCAGTGGGAGGGAACATGGAATTACTTGGAGAGCAGGGAAGGCGGCCCCGGGAGTTAAAATACACAGCAGGCAGAGAGACGAGAGGAGCCAAGAGAGCTGAAAAAAATGGCACAAGAGACGGGAGAGGCAGCTGGGGGAGTTAAAACATGCAGATGGAGAGATGGCTGGGAGAGAGGAAAGACCTGGATCCGAGCGGAGAGACGCGACCGGGAACTGGCCACTTAAAATAAACTTTGGGAGGAACGAGGCAGGGAGAATTCCTGGGACCTGAAACCGCTGCTGGGAGCAGGGGCTGGCTCCTGGAGGGGTGGGAGTCCCACCCAGCTGAGCTCCATCACCCACCTGGGACCATACCAGGCACGGGAATTGTCCCCTCCTTCCCACATTCCAAATGCCATTGGAAGAGCCATCCCCTCCTTCCTCAAAATCCCAAATGCAAATGACTTGGAGGAATCATCCCCTCCTTCCCACAATCCCAGATGCAAATCCATTGGAGGAATCATCCCCTCCTTCCCACAATCCCAGAGGCAAATCCATTGGAGGAATCATCCCCTCCTTCCCGTATCCCAAATGTAAATCCATCAGAGGATCCAGGCTGTGACTCCTCATTCCAGCTCTCCAGCCTCCAAATAATGAGTAACATGTTCGTCCTTCCCATTTATAGCCCCTGTAGGGATCTCCATAAATAAATGGATAATGCCTGTCTGGATCTCACCCCCATTAAAAACACCCTCCTCCAACTCAAATCCTACTAAATTCAACAAGTTACACTTTTCCCAAATGCTCCAAAGCTTTTTTTCCCCCAAATGAGCTTTCACCTCTGCCTGAAGCCTTTGGGAATCAGTTCTAAGATCTGTGAGTTGACTTCAGATCCCTCCCCGTGTCCCAAGGGTGCTCCAGAGGTGCCACCACCTGCGGCAGCGTGGCCAAGCCACACCTCAGTCCCCATCCCGGCTGTTTCCCACTGCCAGCCTTCCAGGAATCCAAGGATATTTGATGGCAAAGGAAGCAGGCACAAAGCTCCGGGGAGAATTCAGGCAGGCAAAAGCAGGGCCTGGGTATTTTTGTACCCACAGAGTTTCGTGGCTGTGAGAAGGAAAATTTTCTCTCCCAAACGTGAATGAAGTCTTTCAATCAGTTAAAATGATGATTTTTTTTTGAGGGCAATCTCCTGTAAATGCACAGGTAAGATCAGTTTTAGTAAGGCCTGCACTGAGCACAGGTGCATTTAGCAGAACTCACATCAGCCCAAGGATTTATGATGCCCCCAAGGACAAAGAAACGATTTATTGGTGTTATTTTGCTCCAAAGGATGGAGCAAATTTCACCATCGGTTTTGCTTTGCCCCCAGGTGCCAATCTGATTTTACTGTCAGGTTCATTGCAGCCTGGGGATGCCCCAGGACGGGCCCTCAGCGTGTCCTGCTGGAGACAAACATTTCAAATAACAAATTGATAACTCAGAGAGGAGTTTTTTACAAATTTCTCTGAATTTTGGGCACATGGAGGATTTGATCTGTGGATACCCAGCAAAGGTCCTCTGAAGCAATGAAATCATTTGTCCCATTTGGGTGTTGATCTTTTTTGGGATGGTGAAATGGGAACCAGTTAAAGCAGTGGGAACACACAAAACCACCTCGGTGCCCAGCCTCAGTTCCTACACATAACCCAGAGTAAGCCCCGAGTAAATTACTCCAGAATAAGTTACTCCAGAGTCAGCAACTCCAGAGTAAGGCACAGTCACTCCCAAGCACATTCCCAGCAGATCCCACAGGGAAATCACGGCTTGGGGACCGTGTGGGTGACAAAGGGAGCAGGGAAGAGGCTGCAGAGATTTTGTTCAGGAGGAGAATGAACATTTTGCACAAAATTAGGGGGGTGGAATCTGCTCCTCATTGGAATTAGATGGTCTTTAAGGTCTCTTCCTACCCAAACAATTCCATGATTCCATGGCCACCTCTGGCTGAACACCAGCCAAGACCTTTTAACCTCTGCCGTTTGCTAAGTGGAGAACTGCAAGTCATGGACAGTTTTCCACTGACTCCAGAGGGTTTTGTCTCCCACTGACCTTGCACAATGGGTTACTCAAACTGCTGGGGTATCAGGGATGAGTCAAAATAACCATGTCAACATAAAACTTCAACAGGCTGGACATTGCTCCAAAACGATGGAATGTGGCAATTTAATAAGCAAAAAAATGGATTTGGTGGATGAAATTTGAGGGGGGACCTTGTGGCTCTGCACAAGTCCCTGACAGGAGGGGGCAGCCGGGGGGGTCGGGCTCTGCTGGCAGGGAACAGGGACAGGAGGAGAGGGAACGGCACCAGGGAGGGTTTAGGTTGGATTTGGGGAAAATTCCTTCACAGAAAGGGTTGTTAAGCATTGGAAGGAGCTGCCCAGGGGTGGAGTCCCCATCCCTGCAGGGATTTCAAAGCCCTGTGGATGTGGCCCTTGGGGACACGGGGCAGTGGTGGCGGTGCTGGGGGTGGTTGGACTCGATGACCTTGGAGGACCTTTCCAACCTGACCCATTCCATGATTCCATAAAATATCAATGCCAACACCCACTGAGGACCTCTCCCCTCGGGAATCCCCCTTCCCCTCCGGCAGCACTCACTTCTCCAGCACGGACATGATGATCGGAGGTAGAACCAGTATAGGCATGGGCAGGACCACCCTGGTCAGGGCTGTTTCCAGCAGGGCCTGTGGAGCAAACACAAACAAACACATCCAGACATCCCAAACAAACCCAGAACGGACCTGCTGGGCTCAGGAACGGCTCTGCTGGGCTACTTATGGGAATGAAGGGATCAGTGGGCACTTCCAGCTTGGCCAGGAGCTGTTTGGTCACAACATTCCGGGTCACAAACCCGGCAGATCAAACAGAGACACCCAAGAGCTTCCCTGATTCCACCTGATGCGACCAAAAGTGTCCAAACACCCTGGCACAATCCCACACACACCTGCCAGGGCTGCCTGCAGGGAGGAAGGGAGGTGGGACAGCTGCCTGCAGATGTTGTAGGGGAAATGTTGTAGGGGAGATGTAGAGGGGGAAATAGAGGGGAAATGTTGTAGGGGAAGTGCTGGAGGGAAGATGTTGTAGGAGAGATGCTGTAAGGGAGATGTCATAGAGGAAATGTAGGGGAAGTGTCGGAGGAGAAATGGAGGGGAGATGATGTAGGGGAGACGTTGTAGGGGAAATATCCCAACAGGGGCTGAGCAGCAGCTTCGACCCTTCCTCCCTGAGTTGATTTCAGCTCTGTGCTCGGGGAGTGCAGCCCCTCACTGCTGCTCCAGGGACTGCTTTTAACCCCTGCTGGCTCCCTGCAAGGCACTGTGACCCACGGGGCTCTCCTCTCCCAGGAAAACCCCAACCACGGAGCTGCAGTTGTCCCTCCACTGATCCTTCCCTCCTGGGCAGACTCACCAGAAGGAGCCAACAGAGCAGCAGGATCTGGATTTATTGAGGCCCAGGGATCTTGCAGGGCCTAAAGGGGCTCCAGGAGAGCTGCAGAGGGACTGGGACCAAGGCATGGAGGGACAGGACCCAGGGAATGGCTTCCCAGTGGGAAAGGGGAGCTTGGGCTGGGATGTTGGGAAGGAATTGCTGGCTGGGAGGGTGGGGAGGGGCTGGGCTGGAATTGCCAGAGCAGCTGGGGCTGCCCCTGGATCCCTGGGAATGTCCAAGGCCAGGCTGGACACTGGGGCTTGGAGCAGCCTGGGACAGTGGGAGGTGTTCCTGCCATGGCACTGGATGGGCTTTGAGGTCCCTTCCCACCCAAACCATACCAGGATTTTATGTCACAGGGATTTTATGTCCCATCACAACAAACCCCCAGAGAGGGACAGAGGGGTCACACTGAGGATCTGCCACATTTTACATGACAAAAACCAGGATTAACCCGTCCAGGAAGAAGCACTGGGATTGGGTGGCAGCTGAGCAGAAGTTCCCAGAACTCCCAAATTTTCCGTTTCAGCTCCACCTTCACTTTTAATCTTTATTTTCTCTTCCAACCATCAGGATGGAGAGGGGAAAGCAGGTCCTGGAGCCAGCTGATGGAATTGAGGAAAACTGGCTCCAAGAAGTGTCTCGGAGCACTTCAACAGATTGTTTGAATCCCCCTGTTAAACAACAATATGGAGAGGCATTAGAGATCCCCCAGCTCCTGCCGAGGACTGCAGAGCCGTGCATTAATTGCTGTCTCTGGAGTGCCTCAGGAGCCTTGGACAGAAGGAGGGAGGGAAATGCCAGCATTATATTATTAACTCCTGTGCCTGGGCGTGTGCTGGGTACAGCTCCACGTCTCACTGAGAGCCCACTTGGAAACAACAGCTCAGGAGGATGCTCAGGAGGCAGAACTGCTCCGAGGGGTGGAGAGGGAACAGCTCCAGGCACGGAGTGGGTCCTGGGGAAAGCAAACCAGGTGTTAACAAGGGTAAAAACACCTGGCTGCCCTCACCCAGCTTCGGGTGGCAGCTTTTAATGCAGGTTTGGCAGGGGAAGGGGTGAAAACTGCTCAGCTCAGAGCCTGAGCCCTCCTCGTCTGGGAAAAAGTGTGAGGGATCTCTGCTGGGTACTCCACAAGGAACTCCTGTGGAAGCACCAGGCACAGGATCTCCCCAGGGTCAATCTGAGCCCCTTGAAATCTTCAAGGCCAGTCCCCAAATTTCCCCACACGACACAAGTCCTCTGGAATGCTGCTCTCCTCCATTCCCAGCTCTTTAAGCCATGGATTCCAGCGGCTGTGGGGTGTGCTGAGCCTGGAATCAGCCGTGCCCCAGCTCACCCAACCCCTCGGGCACTCACATGTTTGGCAGCAACTCTGGAGGAGCCGACGATGTTCCCATTGTTGTCCAGCACATCGATTCCTTCTTCCAGCTCCGTGTGCCTCATCAGGACAACGTTGCAGATGTTGGCACTGGCTGAGGAGGAGAAAGGCAGGAGGATCAGCCCTGGTCAGTCCCCACCAGCAGCTTCTGTGTGCCCTGCCAGCCCTCCAGACTTCCTTCCCTCAGTCTGCTGAGGGGCTTCCCTGAGCTGCTCTGATCCCCAAAAAAAAAGAGATGGGATTCTCAAGGAGAGTAATAACCAATTTTTTCTTTTTCCTCTGGGAGAATAAGGGCAAATAGGACAACTGGAAGGTCCAGTGCAAGGTGTCCCTGCCTGTGGCTGGAACTAGATGGTCTTTCGGGTCCCTTCCAGCCCAAATCATTCCATGATTTCACACATTTTAGGGGAAAAACGGCTCCGTGCACCAGGACCTTTCTGACCCTCACTCCTTGCCCAGCCTGTGGCTTTTGAGGCCTTGAGGTGACCCCAAATTCTGTCTCTCAAATCTGATCAGGAGCTGGGGTTGAGCACCCCCCTCCAGCGTGCAGCCCCTCTCTGGGGCTCAGGCACTTCCCAACTTCTCCCAAAGAAGAGCTGCTAATTCCCACAGAACTTTTGGGCTGATCAAGTGGCATTTTCCAGCACCCCCCACACCACATTTCCCTGCAAACTTTCCACCCAGAACTGAGACAAACCCACTGTTGCTGCAAGCACCAAGTGCCTTCCAAAAATGTGTTTCTGCACGGCTTGATGGGTTAATATTCGCTAATTAATCTCAATTCATGTCATATAACAAATGTCTAATTTTTTGAGGGTGGTGGGTGGGTGAGCCCTCTCCGAAGGCAGCTCTGTGCAATCAAGGATGATTTGTGGTGACAAATGCTCCTTCCACTCGAGAGGGAGAGGAACACACACACACGCACACTCTGTCTCTCTCTTTAATATTCCAACTACCAGACCACTCTTCCCATCTATCAAAATATCTGTGTTCCCAACCCTTCAGTTCCTGAATCCCAGATCAAAAACAAAACAGGCCTTTCATTTAAAGAAACTTTAGCCCCTGGGTTTTTTTCGTTTTTAACACTCTCATGCCCCGTCCTTCTCGTTGTCAATCACAACTGAGCAGATAAAAACCCCCCAATGGAGCTGCTTTGGCCAAGGGTGCCCTGGCACAGAGTTCCTGATGGAGCCAGGATGGGGTGTCCAGACCTGGCGCTCCCAAGATGCTTTTCCAAGGCTCTGGATTCCCTGACCTGGTCCCAAACCCAAAAGCTGCTTCCAGCCCGTTCGTCTGAGACGAGCGACTCACGTAACCGCTCCCCTTCTGCTTTCTGAGGAAGCAGAAAGTGCTGCTAATTATGGCTAAACTTGGATTTTATGGACGTCTCAAATGCACGGGGAGGGGTGAGAAATAAATAAATATATGTGCAGACAAAGTGATCTGCAGGATCCGGGAAGAAATTGTGATAATATGGCCTGGAAACTGCGGCTGTGAAAACACTCTGAGGCACACTGGAACCTGGGCTCAGGCTCCAAACCAAGCCACCACCCCACTCCTGGGGGTTTGTAGATATTTTTTCTATCCCAGCGTGCTCTCCACGCTCTAAATCTGTCCTTGGGCATCACCTAAACACAACAACTTTAACCCCACACACACAAAGAAGCCCAAGGAGAAGAAATCCTTCCTTCCTCTCCCTTCTCTCCAATGAAAATCTTTCTATCTGCTGTAATTTCCTTCAGATCAGGTTTGGGGTGCAATTTCGGGGATTTTGTGAGAGTTCTTTCAGCCATGCACACCTCCAGTACAAGGCAGACCCTCACCAGTGACACCCTGACCCTGGGGACAGCCGTTCACACCCAGTTCTTGGGAAGAAAAGGGTGAATTGGGTTCCTTGCATTCCCTGGGCACTGAGATCCTTCCCCTCCTCATCTCCGAGAAAGGATCCAGCCCCTCCTTGCTCAAATTCAGTCTCCAAGACCCTCCTTGCCTTTTCCTGCTCTTTCCATGGAACCCCTTCACCCCCAGAGGATGCTCCACCACCAATCCCAAACCCCTTTTCCAGCAGGGCAGCCTCTGGCCCTGCAGAGCCTTGGCCACCTCCAGGAGCTGCCTCCTGGGTTGGTTTCCTGCACCCAACCCCTGGACCTGGGTGGGATTTTTTTGGACAATTTGGGATTTTCAGCTACTACAAATTAACTTTGGAGGAGGGTGAGGGCATGGCCTGACCCAACACTGCTCCTGCTGAATGTGTCCTCCAGGCAGAACTTCTGCAGGTGGGAGTTCACTGAGTGTGCAAACACAACCTCAACATGACCTGGGGATGACACACCCCGTGCACAGCATCCCTGAGGGCACCACGACCTTTCCCAGCACCCATCCCAGCTTCCCAAAGCTCCACAGAGTCCTTATGAACATCCCTGCTGGGAGTTTGGGCTGCCTTCCACCCCAGCAGCAGCTGCCCCTCTCCCCTGGTAACTCGGGATCAGACTCTCAAGCTTGGATGTCCCTCCAGTTTCCCAGCTGCCTCCAACCAGCACAGCTCTGGAGGTCAGTGGAGAGGGAGGCAAGGAAGGGATGGGGACAACTCCTTAATTTCACAGAATCATGGAATCTTTAAGGCTGGAGAAGACCTCAAAGATCATCAAGTCCAACCATCAGCCAGCACTGCCAGATCCACCACTAAACCCCATCCCTGAGCACCACGTCCATGGGTTTTTTGGAGCAAGAGCTTTACCCCAGTGTCGGGCTTTTCATGTAGAAAAGGAGAATTTCTGCCTTTTTGCTGGGGGCTGGAGGCTCAAAAGGAACTGGGAGATGCATCTTTAACTAAAGGGTTTGTCCAGGTCTGCAAACCACAAACCAGCAATTAGTGGGAGGATCCCTGATCATAACGAAGCATGACAAATAAAATATTAGCTGGAGAATTAATTACAGGCTAAACAAATTAATTATGGGTCCTCAATCAATGCCAACACAAACACCTTGGTGTGGAAATAGATCAACCCTGCAGCAAGGATTTCCTGTGTGTCTTTGACTCAAACCCCGCCTCAGAGCTGCCTCCCAGGGCTTGAACTCATTCCTCATGCTGTCCTGGTTATAAAAACCCAAGGAAAGCTGAATCCCTCAAAAATACATCCCAGAAAAGTCCCAGGAAAACAACAACAATGTCCACAGATCCCTTATGTACAAGCAAAGTGCTCAGTGCAACCCCCAGACCACAATCCCCATCACTGCTGCTCTGCAGACAGGGACAGCAGCTGCCTTCCTGGCAGAAAAGAGGGGGAAAAATCCATCAGCCTGGGAATTGAGGGCTGGGGGGACACAACAACCAGTTCCCTGTTAAAAAAGGAGCAGAAAGACCAGAGGAACAGAGAGCAGCAGACAGGTAAAGGGGCTCAGCAGCCTCGAGCGAAGCTCTGAGGATGTGGCACTTGCACGGCAAAGGAAAAAGCTGAAAGGAAAATTCGGCATTAAACAGCTGGAAAGGGACCTGGAACAGGGAGCAAACCCCATTCTTTAGTGATTTCCTCTATGCTTGGGCAATCTTTGCCCCATCTTTATAAATGAATAAGCTTATACAGAAAATTACCCCAAAGCCACTGGGGACTTCTCCAGGGCTAAAATAACTCAGCATCTGCTGAAGGTTGTAACCACAGGGCCCAGCAAAGGCTGAGCCCAGGGCATCCCTTCCCTCAAACACTGGGCTGATAAAACACCAATAAAATGCTCCACCAAGCCAGGAGCAGCCTCAGTTCTGCACACACTTGGGGCTGCTTTTAACCAGTGGCTCTCAGAAATCGGTGCATTCACAGCAGAACCATTTCTTTGCATTTTAGTGTAAAATAACCACAGTGCTGCTGCTTATTTGAAGATTTGGGCAGTTCAGCCCAGATCTTTCGAATGAAATGCACTCAGATCGGGATGGTCACGGACCAGTCAGTGCTGATCACTTTTGAAGCTGCTTCAGAGTGGGAAGTGCAGCTGAAAAGCCTCAGGGGCTGCCTCCGCCAGCAGCTTTGCAGCATTTTTCTGCCAAAATTCTGCTTTGCAGAGTTCCACCCCTGCCTGCCCCAGCTCAGGGACCACCACCACTGAGGGCACACAAGCAGGAAGGCAGGAGCTGTGTCCATCCCAGTGGCTTCTGGCCACCTGCAGGTTTGCAGCCACCACTCAGAACATAAAGGAAAGGAGTTTGTCCTTACCGACAGCAGGGAACGGCACAAACCTCTGGATCAGGAGCCGAGTGGCCGGGGTAAACTTGTTTGCTCTCTGGATCAGAACATTAAGGCCCACCTTGGAGTGGAGAAAAACAAACCAGAGAAGCAGAAGCTTAATGACCACGAGCAGGGCAGGTGGCACAGTTTGGGGTCTCTCCCCATGGAGAAGCGTTTGAGAATTAACCTCCCCCCCACTGCAGGGTTTGGCTGTGTTGGGCTCAAACCTTTAGTCAACAAAGGGTTAAATCCAATTGCTGAGCTTAAAACACGGGCTGAACCTAACCTTTGGGCTTAAATGAAGAGTTGAACCCAACCCGTGGGTTTATATGAAGGGCTGACCCCAACTGTTGGACTGAACCCAACCATTGGGTTGAAGTGAAGGATTGAACCCAACCCTTGGGTTTATAAGAAGGGTCCAACCCAACAGCTGGGTTTATCCAAAGTGTTAAACCCAAGCATTGGATTGAACCAAACCATGGGGTTTAAATGAAGGGTTGAACCCAACTGTTGGGTTTAAATTAAGGACTGAACCCAACCCTTGGGTTTATAAGACGGGTCGAACCCATCACTGGGTTTAAATCAAGGACTGAACCCAACCCTTGGGTTTGCACAAAGTGTGGAACCCAGCTGTTGGATTGCACCAAACCATGGGGTTTAAATTAAGGATTGAAGCCAGCTGGTGGGTTTATATGAAGGGTTGAACCCAACCGTTGGGTTCAAACCCTTTCCAGCTAAAAGCCAAGCCAGAAACCACTGCAACACCATCCAGTCCTCCTGGAAATGCCCTTCGCTGCATTTTGGCCCCGTTCACCAACATTTTCCCTATCCAGCACAAAATCCTTGGGACTGGCAGTCTTCACCTGGCCAGGAAAAAGCCAAATTTCAGTGGTGGTGGTGGCCCAACACAATGAATTCCTTCTCCAAGGGTCTGCACTACACAACCCAATCCAGTGCCAGCACTTGGGCTGTGAAGTTTATAACCATGGATTGATTTTTGTTGCCTCGTCCAACCCTTGACTAAAGCAGAGCTCTCCATAGTTTTTCATGGATCTGAGTCATTGTGGATGTTTACAGGAACAGCACAGAGGAGCCACTGCTCCTGAGCCTCAGGTTGATAACAGTGAAAATTGGGAGAATCTCCACCAAAATTGGCTTCAAGCACAAGAGGGGTGAAAAATTAACCAAAGCTATTCATGGGGAATGACTTCTGTCTTCCAATTACTCTTCCTCACTGTGTTTTCACCTTTTCATCCCACAAACTCCCCACAAACGCACAAACAAAACCCAACTGCCCCAACCCGGGAATTTTTGGCTGGAAATGGAAGCCTTGAGCAATGTGTGGCCCAAAAGTTTTCAGCCAAAAATGCAGCAAAATTAAAAAAAAAAAAAAAATCAGCCAAAGCCAAAAAGCGGCCAGAAAAGAGCGATTTGGGGGGGTTTAGAAAGAAAAGAGAAGCCTGGGACAACATATTTTGCAGGCTGCTACATTATCCATGCACATCCCAGCACATCCCGGCGTGCCGGAGCCTGGGAGGAAGAGGTGGAGAAGCACAACTGCTGGGTAAGCCCTGCACGAGCACAGGGCTGCTTCTCCAGCCCCACGAAGTATTCCCAGAGCCTTTCCCAAGGTTTTCACCCAGACCCCAGCAGGAACTCCTCCTCTTGTCCTCGGCAAATGCAGCTCTAGAGCTGAGCCCAAGGGAGCCACAGTGACTCTTCTTAGCTGGACAGCAGTGAGGGCTTGTCTTGATGTTCTTCCCCCTCAAAAAGTACTGAATTCTTTTCTTTTTTTGCATTTTCCAATTGTTAGGATGAGTATTTTCAAAGTCTGAACAGTTCCAGAAACTGTAAGATAGTCTTAAACATGTGGCTTTAAGAGAAGACAGTTTTAAGCCTGGCTTTGCTGGTCTGCCCCGTGGATTTGGGTATTTAGTCTGGATATGGTTAATCCGTGTCAATGACAAATTTTGTCACCTGCTTGGGGGTTTGATGGGGGATTTGGCCATAAAGTGGATGGAGGGATTTGAGCATGAAGTGGAAGAGCAGCAGGTTTTGAAAGAGAAAAGCTGAGTCTGGGGCAGCCACCACTGTGAGGGCAGTGAAATAAAAGCATTTTACTTCCAGATTCAATGCGATGAACTCAGTCCCCACTCGCAGCAACCCCCCTGCTGGGAATCTGAAATTAGAGTTGCTGGAGATTTAAATCCCATCTCCCAGATTCCCAGCACAAGGACTGGATATAGGAAGCTAATGAGGGTTTGTTTGCCACAGTTTGGAAATTGCTGTCGCTGATCTGTGAACTCCTTCCCACAGGCCACGAGGTGCGATGAGGGTAAACAGGGCAAGGGCAGGAACTGCTCAACCTCAGGCCTCCAAAGCAAAAAGGCCATCAAGGAGATGTTAATGAGTTTAATTACTTGGGGCTGGCTGGAGGATGCTGTTGAGGCAAATTCATCATTAAAAACCAAGCCCAGGTTTATTATTGTGACCAACACCCAGTCACTGAGTGGGATCTGCAGCACTGGAAGATGGAAACATGGAACAGAGTCAGGGGGGATCATCCCACCAAACCTGGCACAACCACGGCACCGCTGAGGCTGGAAAAGCCCTCTAAGATCGAGTCCAACCATCCCCAGCACTGCCTGGGCCGCCACTGCTCCATGACCCCAAGAGCCACATCCACAGCTTTAAATCCCTCAGGGATGGGGACTCCACCCCTGCCTTGGGCAGCTGTGCTTGACAACCCTCTTGGTGAAGGAATTCTTCCTGGTATCCAACCTAAACCTTCTCTGGCACAGTCTGAGGCTGCTCCTCCTATCCTATGGCTCCCTTTGCAGCTCAGTGTCTCTGGGCAACCTGCTCCAGTGTCTCACGGAATTCCAGAGTGGCCGGGGTTGGGAGGGACCTTAAAGAACATCCAGTGCCACCCCTGCCATGGCAGGGACACCTCCCACTGTCCCAGGCTGCTCCAAGCCCCAGTGTGCAGCCTGGCCTTGGGCACTGCCAGGGATCCAGGGGAGTCACCCATGGTGCACGTTTGACACCGTGAGCCAGATCAATCCCAGCTTTTTCCAACTGCCTGGTTTGTTGAGGTTCCCTCCTGCAGAGCACTCCCTTGATGTGGCTGAGGGAGCCAGGGGAAGCTGGACACAGGGACACATGAGTGGACACAGGACACATGAGTGGACACAGGACACATGACACCAACACTTCCTAACATCCCACAACACGAAACCGGGATCAAACACCGTCAGTGGGAGAGGAACCTCACCCAGGGCTCTCCTGAGCCTCTGGCAGCATCCTGCCCTCCCTCCCTCCCTCCCTCCTCACGTGCCAGGAATTCCTGCCATTTCTTTAGCTCCCAGTTTTGTTTTCAGCATCAACAACATTCCCTCAGCAGAAGGACAACGTTTGTGATGTCACCCTGCTTTGAAGCCGGAACCATCAGATCCTGTCAGAGAAACCAACATTTCTGACTTCTTTTCTTCTCCTTCTTGTCTCAACCACCTCTCTGACCTCATGCCCACCAAGACACCAATTCTAAAACCATGGGGATTTAAAAAAAATTCCTTTTCCCCCCCTTTTATGAAGACATTTGCAGCCTGAGAGATGGTTTTCAATGCCTGACGCTGGCAAGGACCGAGCCCACACCTCTTAAACCAGGCCTAGAGCAGTAAATCCATCCAAGGACTTATCTCACTTCATATGGAGAGGGGATTTTTATAAAATAGAGGTATCTCAGGAGTCCAGAGAGCATCAGCTGGTAGATGACACCACCCCAATGTTGCTGAGCCACTCTGCAGACTTCATGAACTCTGCTGGAGAAACCTCCACTGCTTTAAGGGATTCCGCTTTGGGGCACCCCTGAGCACTGCAGCTGGAGCTGGCTGCTCCAAGGGACCTGGAAAGTCAACTTGGAAAGAGGGACCAGCTCCGAAGGAGGTTATCCTTCATCCCCCCAGTCACCAGATTGGATTAGAACTAATTGGATCTGATGAGTCCCATTCAGCCAAGCTGGAGAAAAGAGCATTAGGAGAAGGAAGGAAAAAACTCATTCATTAGGGCTGGGAGGTGAAGATGGAGGCAGAGAGATGGAAAACTGGGCTCTTTCCCAACTGGAGCTTTCCCAAGCCAAGGAGAACAGAATGGAGGAGTCCAAGGGAAGGGAAAGCAGTAAGGATCCGAGTGGGGAAGGAAGTTGGAGAGGAGCAAGAGTACAGGAAGGAGGAAACATCACTCCCAAGACAATTCCAAGAAGGATGACCACAGCAGCACCACAGCCGGATGCTCCAAGGGAAGAAAATGGTGTAGCCTGGAGCAGGAGTGGAGGAAAATGGGATTTGTGCTGATAACGAGACAAACTTGGTTTGGGAGGTGATGGAGAAAGGAGGATGGGGGGCCATGCCCAAGACAAGAGGTTGCTGCCTCAATACGAAGTTTTCCATGCACCTGGATCCTTTCCAGAGGCAGCACCATTCCCAGGGGTCGTGGGGATGGGCTGGGGCAGAAGGAAAGGAAGGGATGAGAACAAACCTGCTGGAAATGGAGACATCCCAGTGAAACAGGAGAGAAAATGCTGCAGAGAGGCACATGGAGTTTGGGAGGGGACAGTCACGGAATCACAGAGCAAGTTGGGTTGGGAGGGACCTTAAGGATCATCTACTTCCACCCCTGCCATGGGCAGGGACACCTTCCTCTATCCAGGGGGCTCCAAGCCCCATCCAGCCCAGCCTTGGGCATTACCAGGGATGGGCTTGGCAGGACCCAGCAGCTGCCAGGTGCTCCTAACTCCAGGGCAGGATGATGCTGGGCACTGGGAGCATTCCCAGAAAACCCCGTGTCCTTGTCTCCCACCGCACCAAAGGCTCAAGGTTGTGCCTTTGGGAATGGCTGCGACAGCTCCAGCGATTTCTGGGCTCTGGAATTGCCGGGATGAGTTTCCAGTCTGAGATCCAACCAGTCCCTTCTGGAATCTGAGAATCAACAGGGAAGGGGATGTGCAGGAACAGGAGCTTTGGAGCAGAGAGATGCAGACTTCAAAGCGAGGCACTGCTTCTTTTCAAACTCAAACTTCATTTCAAACAGAAGTTTATCACCAGCTCCCCAGATCCACTGGGATTTTCCTCCTGCTGCCCATGGAGGAGGGAGCCAGGCCTCGCTCCATCCCCTCCCATCCCATCCCTCTCCAGCTCCTGAAGGTTTCCTGGCTGCCCTGAGCAAGGCCAGGCCCGAGGCAGTGGGGGGGCTGCAGCTCTCCCGGCTGATTATGGACATCACACCCCATTCACAGGCTGTCAGCGCAGCCTCGCAGACAATTATCGGGAACAAGGAGCTGGGATTGGAAAAATCCACGGGGGCTCCTCCACCTGGAGAGGAGATCGAGAAATGGTGTGTGAGAGTTCAGTGTGGGAGCGGGGAAGGAGGAGCAACCCCGGCATGGCGGAGCCCATGGCATGGGGAGGAATGGGATTGCTGGCACGGGGAGGAATGGGATTGATGGCA